>NC_048905.1:5575721-5726638 GCF_011077185.1 Oxyura jamaicensis
GGGGGGGAGACTAGACTAGCTGTTCTGTGTTATTCTCATGCACTGAAGTCAATATGAATCTGGAAAAACGCAGACCGTTAGAAAAAGTCTGAGAACAAAGGTTGTGTTATTAATCATCACTTTTAATAAAACTAAGATAGAAGTTGTGGCAATGTGATGGGAAATAAATAATATGGGGGAAAATCCACCTGTGATGAGAATCACTGCAGCCAGACTTGACAGCAGAGGCTTCTAGCTTTATGCCTCGGGACTGCTTTGAGACGCTGCAGAGCAATTGCTAGCCACACAAACGAGGGGTCACATCTCTTCTTGCTTGTGCAGAAATCCAGTAAGCAAAAGCTGCCACTGCAGAGCATGTGCCTCTTGTGGCAGGCATGGCTTTTGAGTTTCTTGGCTCCCAGCAGTGACATGGACCTGCTGGAGAGTGCTCACCTCTGAGCGTGGGTTCTGGGGAAAGCACTCAGCTGGGATGGGGCCTGGCACAGGTCAGCCAGATGGGAAATCAACCCCTGGTTGAACTGACATCAGACTTTTCATCTTTGTGCTCAGTTTCGGGGCATAAAGCCCCATCCTTCCTAGATCGGATCTTCATGTCACATCACCTTAGTGTTCCTTATTTCAGGCCTGAAATACCCTCTTGTGCTCTTCCTTTCAACTTTCCACTTCCTCTCCCCTACCGTCCTTTTCCTCCCAGCAGGTGTCCTCAACTTTTGTTGCCAGTCAGAAAAGTAGGACACCAGTGCGGAAGCCTTTCCCTGGCTCCCTCGTGGCACAGCAGGCATTGCTACTCAGTCACTGGTGCTTCACCCAAGCTGAGCCAACAGCCCTGCAAAGGGCAGGTCTGGAGCTGGAGAACTTGTGGGGCAGCTGCTGAGAGCAGCTGGCGGCCCCCGCAAGGCTGCTGGTGAGCTGCCACCTTGAGAGGCACCGGCCTTTGGGTTTGCTGCTGGGGTTCCTGCAGCCGAGTGGGTTTATCTAGAAAGATCTAGAGGAATAGATAGAAAGTCCTAAATAAAAGGAGAAAAGCACAGTGCAGCCTGAATTCCTGCCAGTGGAATTGATGATGGAATCACCAACGGTGGCTGTTACCCTTACATTAATTATTCCTTGCTCTAATAAAACACACCCAATTTCAGACAGCGTGCATGTAAACGGCAGCTCAAGTTAGTCCTCTGAGGTTATACAGTTTCTATATTCATTGCTGGTCTACTCACCATTACAGCTTGATAGGAGGTGTTGTGGTTTAACCCACTTGCTCCATGTAGCATCAGTTGCACTGCTGACCGATGCCCAGCCCAACCCCGAGCAGCCGGCCCCCCACCCCTATATATTGTTCAGCATGCCGTCAGATGGGATGGAATACCCCTTTGGCCAGTTGGGGTCAGCTGTCCTGGGTCTGTCCCCTCCCAGCTCTTGCTGCACCCCCAGCCTGCCCGCTGCCCGCAGAGCGAGAAGCTGGAAAGTCCTTGGCTTGGTGTAAGCACTGCTCTGTAGCAATTAAAACATCAGCGTGTTATCAGCACTCTTCTCATCCTAATCCAAAACATAGCACCCTACCAGCTACTAGGAGGAAAAATAACTGTCCTAACTGAAACCAGGACAGGAGGCTACGTGTGCATCATTAGCACCCTCCGGCTTCTGCTGTAGTGGGGCACATACAGGATGAAGCCTTGTCCTCCATTCAGCGGTGTGCAGAACCTTCAAGGCCGGCTATTCTTGTCTGTGCTTCCCGCTGTGGCCTAGAAAAAGTCAGCAATGAGGTTTGGTTTCTGGAGCCTTTCTGAAATGGATTCCTGTGCTTTCTGAAGCTGTTGAGGCTAACAAGCTGGGAATCCCAAGGTCGCTCCCTCTTAAGGGAAGAAGTGTGGGGTCCCCTCCTGCTTCTCTCCATAAACCCTGTGGGTCCTCAGACCTGCTGCCTTCATTCCATGGCCAGCAAGCAGGGAAGCATGCACAGAGCAAAGAGTGGCTCCTTCATGTGACTCAGAGGTGAACCAAAGGGAAACATTCTGATGGGATTATAGCTGCCTTTGTTAGGGCAGAAAAATGTGTAGTGTGTCAGGCAAGGGCTTGTCTGCCAGTTGCTTCCTTGAGCTCGTGCAGCAAGAAGATGGCAGGCTGAGGCACTGAGCTCCTTGCTCCCAGCTCCCTGTGCAGCACTAACAGAAAAGCACCCCCACGTCTGCCCAAACCAAACAGACATCAGAGGTTCACCTATCACGACGCAGAATGCATCTCCAGTGACAAAACTAATAACTGGTAATTAGCCAGCACTTCCAAAACCACTCTGGGCTGGTGAATAACTGCTGGAAAACGCAAATGTGATATGAAGCCGGAGTAATTTGTGGGCAGGGGGGTCAGGGTGAGATTGTGGTGGTGCAAATGGGTTGGGACCTGAGCCTGTCAGTGAACAGCCGTTAGTGTGGCTGGAGATGCCTCGTGGCTTAGGTTGGGACCCTAAACCATTCGTTACTTGGGTGCTAGACTTGGTAACTTGACTCAGAGCGTATTGTTCCCAATCATAGTCTGTAGCTATCTCTCCACATAACTTGCAGAAGGTACAAATCCCTTAGGGATAGTCAGAGCCAGAGAAATATGAAAAAACCTAAATCACATGGGGTAAAGGAGGCAGATGAATAACTGTTGGCCAAGGCAGGCTGATAAAATACTGAAATTCAAACAATATCATTTGGTCGGGTCTAGGTGACTTAAAATGACTCAGACACCTGGTTCTTGCTTTGGTTTGCCTGATTGAAAATGAGAACAGCAATAAACCCCCCACCTTTATGCACACACAAATTATATTGGATAAGTACATATGGAATAGTAACTTAATATTTTTGATGTGACAGCTACCTGCGGTATTGTGAACGATCTCATTATGCCATTCCTAAAACACAGCAGAAGGGGAAGAGCCTCAGAGCTCTGCAGTGAAAATAGATTTATGGGCAGTGGCCATGTGGGAAGAGTGTTCAGGACTGCCAGGTATGGGAAGAAGATCCATAAACAAAGGTGTTCTGGAGATATTTGAAATAATGAGCTGCATAGGAAGAATCAATCAGATGTTCCTGTTTGTTCTTTATCGTAACACGAGAACAAAGGAATAGTTGATCAAAATGACAAATTTAATATTTTGTTTTATAACAGGCTAATCGTAGAACAACATTGGAGGCTTTTTACAGGTGTGGGTAATGAGAACCTGTCGTGCTGTATTTGTTTTAAAATGAAGCAAGGAGATGAATCCTCCTTGAAAGCAAAAATGTGATCCAAATAGCTTGGCTGCTGGGAGAAGCTTCTGTGATGGGAAGGTTATTCTCCGTTATTCTCCGTTTTGCTGTGATTGTTGCACCTTCGTATGATGTATTTTTCCCCAACTGATTTAAAGAGCCTTTTATAGATCACATAAGTCATTGAAATGATTCATCATTGCAATTCTTTTATTACCACACAATCCTTTTCATTATATGTTATTTTGATTGATCCTGATGAAGTTCTTACTCGTGTTCCCGGAGGGCACACACAGTGCCTACCCAGCACAAACCTCCCGGAGTTAATTGAGCCATTCAACCCCTTTTGCTGTGTGCAAGAGATACTTAGGCTAGGCATTAGCAAGACCATCTATCTCTATTACCAAGACATCTGGTATTTTAAACAGACCTGCTTACATTCCTCTTTTTAGCATTTAGCAAAAATAAAGCTATTACTGCTTCACCAGGAAGCTTAACCTTGTCCACATATAACTAAAAAACAAACCCCCTTGTTCTTCTAGTTGTTGCTCTGCAGAGTTTGTTTTTGTTGGCTCTGGTAGAAAACTGGGCACTCAAGTTTGTGCTGCTAGTTGTGTGTGTGATTCTAGCTGGAAACATTTAGTCCCTGGAGTTACCCTCTGTGAGAATAACAGTATATATTATACAGCAGATATAGCAGTGTTTGGGAAAAATCGATCCAAAGGCTGCTGTAGCTCTGCAGAATGTTTTTTAGCCTGCAGAATATTTACTCCAAAGGACTCCCAACTTTGAATCCAGCCATTTATTTGGCATTGACTCAGTTTGGGTTTTTCTTTGATCCAGGCGTGATTCAAATCAAACACCTAATAAGCTCTTAGTTAATATTTCTGCCTCTTGTCCACAGCTGGTGGTGCTCTGTTCCGGTACTGAGGATCCATTCTTGGGCTTAAAACACAGAAGCAATTTCTTGCATTAGCTCAGTGCTGTAGCAGAGAACAGGTGGTGCGGTACCTGTGCATACCTTGGTGCGGGCCAAGCTGGGAGCCGAGCTTTTGCTGAGAGGTGCTCATAATTAAATTATTTCTTAAAAGGGGAGCGCAGATCTGGGTCTGCAGGGTTTGCCACCCAATTATGCATCTGTAGCCAACTCTCTCATCAGTTGTGTTTATTGAAATGACTAAAGAACAGCAGAAAACTGGCTTGGCCTAACTAAACACCACAGTGATAGGTCAGGGTAGGGCTTAAAGCTGGAGGGATGGAAGAACCTTGCCTGGCGTCTGTCGGCCAACCAGCAGCCCTTCCACAGAAGGGAAGCATAACGTGGGGCTTCTGTGTCCCTGCACCAGGGAATCCCAGTGCCTGGGGTGGTAACAGCCCGTGCCAGCAGGGAGGGGAGCTCTGGTTAGGTAGGTGCCAGTGGCAGGGAACCCTCATCACCCTTGCAAATGCATCCTTCTGCTGTTTGATCCGTTCGTCAGTCACCTGCGCATGGAAACAAAGCTCCAACTCAATTAAGTGTTCTTCAGCTGGTGACTTGATTACTCAGGCATGTACAAGCACCCCGTACCTCCACCCTGGCTTCCATGGGTACGTCTGTGCGATCAGAGGGCATCCCTTGGTTAGCAGGATGTATGAAACCCTGTTGAGGTCCTGTCCCCAGGCATGGCTGCGCAGTGGCAGCGGGCCCAGCTCCTCTGGGCCCCAGGGCATCCATGTGCACCCAGGGAGCGTTTGTGTGTACCCCGGTGTGCTGGGGGCACGAAGTGCCTTGCTGCCTCAGTGTCCTGGGGTAATGTAGAGGAGGAGGAGAATTGGGAAGGGGAAGGATCCTTCCTTTCCTCCCTCACAATGTGCTGTAGCCTCCTAAGCAGTACGGAAGAGGCATTTACAAAAAGCATCCAAATTGGTAGGATTACTGAGAAAATCCCCAAAGCAGAAGGTGACTGGTATCACAGATATGTTTTTTAAAAAAAAGTATATAATGAGAGCCATGCAAGATGTTGCTGAGGTTAGGAGCCCTGCATTAAGCTGTTCAGGGGCAGAGTAAACTTGAGAGAATTACCCTAAAGTGAAAGAAAATAAAACCTGAGATTACTGCTAAATGCTGAAACTGCTTGGATGTTTTTTTAATTAAAAAAAAAAAAAGGCAAGCAGTGGAGAGAGGAGAAGAGAAGCAGAACTAGGGGGAGAGCCTGAGAAAGAGAGGGAGTGCGAGGCCGGGGGAGGGAGAGGGAAGGGGCTGCACACTCAGCTGAGCAGCGGGGAGGAAAGCCTCCAACGGAGGAGTTTGCAGCTTTCGATGTCTGCCAGCCGGGTGCCGGCACGCCAGCAGGTACTGCCTGGTGCCTCGGAGGATGTGGACTAAAGGCGAGTCGGAGGGACTGCAGACTCTAGGCATTGTGGTGGTGGTATGCTCCTCTCTGAAACTTTTGCACTACCTCGGGCTAATTGACTTGTCAGATGGTAAGAGAACTTGCAAGTTTTCCAGCTCCTGTTTACTTGTGTTTAAATCTGTTTCAGGGAAGTGGCAGGCAGCAGGAAGGGAAGCACTGTCTGTCAGTGCACTGGTTTCTTGATGTTGTTGTCTTCGTCTTTACTAAGACTCATACAGGCTGCAAGGGGGGAATAAGGCTTGATGTCTTATTGAGGACCTTGGTTTGCTTTCAGTATATTACCGTAGCCAGCAAGGATCTGAAGCTATGATTTTTTTGTTGTTTTGTTTTGACTTATTTATCTAATTTTCTTGATTTATTTTTTTTTGTATTTATTAAACCTTTTTTCTCTCTTGAAAATAAATTTAATGCCAGCATGGAAGAAGGAAAGTCTCTCTTGGGGTAATAGAAGTACAGCTGATAATTAGGTGCATGATTTCGTATGTACCAAGACAAGGAAAACAAACAAGAAAATCTGTTGTGACCTTTGTAAGTTTAAGACAAGATGGGAATAAAGATCCTGAATGTCAATAGAACAAAGAAAACTTCTGTATTTGGTGCTGCAGACACTTCAGTAAAGTAACCAGAAACAAAATAACCTGGAGGGAAACATTTCTGTTTTCAAGTATTGAATTGAAAGATTTGGTCTCTTCATCTTGGCAGTGTACAACTTTTCCTTGAAAGCTTTTCCCAGGTGAGGAAAGCATATGTATTTTAACAGCTAAGCAAACTGTGGTGATCATATTATCTAATCATAAGGGGATGCATGCATCTCTGTGAATTTCAAAAGAAAAGGCTTCTTAATGAACCAAATGAGACTTAAAAAGAAAAATGGACACACACACCCCAAGTCACTGAGTGTATTCTTGCTTAGGTATTGATAGTGCCAAGTTTGTCTCAAAGCACAAGCAATGATGAAATACTAGCATAAACTCCCATGTTAGTTAGTTTGGCCATCTTTAAATACGGGTTAGCTAAGGCTGAGATGAGATTAAATAAAAGTAGAGGGCATTTATATACCGAGTATGTTTTGCTGGATAATGGTAAAAGCAAGGAACGTGTATGGAATTCCGA
Organism: Oxyura jamaicensis; assembly: GCF_011077185.1. Taxonomy (NCBI): domain Eukaryota; kingdom Metazoa; phylum Chordata; class Aves; order Anseriformes; family Anatidae; genus Oxyura; species Oxyura jamaicensis. The sequence goes on from NC_048905.1 coordinate 5,582,455, forward strand.
TCTTGCCACTGTAAAACCAGTACTGTCACGTAATCGTAGCAACCCTCCTGCAGGATTAAGGAAAATAGGAAAAGTGGCCTCAATAGGAGTTATTTTCTTTAGACTAAGAGGAGATGCAAATTGTCCTGTATTTGTTGTTACACGTGTCGGTATTCCACAGAGTGTTTAGTTTACTCCTAGAGTGACACTGGAGTTCAATTATATAATTACAAATAAAATATCTGACAGTGACAGCTATTTTCAAATAATAGCAGCAGAACAGCTCAGCTTAAAAATGAGCTGTCAAGTCAAATGCTGAAGCAATTGCATTGCTACCTGTCTAACAGCATGAACACTTTTTATCCCTTCTTTCTAGATCTAATTACTGTAATTCCAATGTCTGCTCTTTTCAAAACAATTTTTTTCCCCAGAAGGTTCTGCACAGTTTCTCCAGCAAAGTCAAATGCATGACAGGTGAGAAAGCTGTCTGTTCACAGCTGAAATGAGCAAAAGTGAGCAAACAGTCCTAAAATATATTCACTGAACATCTCTGGATGTGCACGTTTGCAGTCATCAGTCGATAATCACTCAACCCATTCAAGTGTAGAACAGTATATAGTATTTTCTTTCAACTCCGTTTGAGGGAGTACCATAATAATTTGATACCCATAATACCTGATTTCTGATTTCTTCTATCTGACAGAAGCACGATTCTATAAACCTTGCCAGCTTTTTTTTTTCTGTAGTTCTTGTTTGGAAAATAGTTCATTTGGAGATCCAAATGTATTTATTTGGCATTTGTTAAATTACATGATTTTGGGTTTTTCCCCTTCTGATTCTTTCCTTGTACTGAGTATTAATCACATGTGTAAGTAGTGAGGTTAATGTAATGTAAGTGCTTGTTAATGCAGTACGACGCAAACTTCAATCATCTGACTCTCTAAAGGTGGTATTAAATTCTCTTATTCGGTGTGCTGTGATTGGGAAGGTACAGTGGGTGTTTATATTAAGCCATTAATATTTCTTATGTCTTTATATTCACTAGAAATGATCAGTGCTTTTATTTATAGAGATCCAGAAATTCTAGGGGCTTTCATATGCCTGTGTGCAATAGCACTGAAAGGAGCTGTTGGAATTGGTTATGTCCCTCTTGTCTTTTAGAACCAGTGTTATTCTATCTCATGTAGCCAGAACAGACCTCCTCAAGCATTGTTCCTTTGTATGGCAAGGAGAGGGGGGGAAAAAAGCTGAGTGCTGATTCTTCATTCATGTAACATAAGAAGCAAGACTTAAGGAGAAAATAGTGCAGATAATAATTCGGGGAATGGGGAATTTTAGAAGTGGCTGCAGCTGAATGCACGTTTGTTCAGCTCTTTCTCTGACAGTTATGTTCCAGATGTAAGGCTTGGTTCTTGCAAATACTACAGATGATTGACAAAATGGCTGAAACCATTAGTGGCAGTTTTAATTCCAGAGAACAACCTAGAGCAGCATTTTTTAAAAAATATTAATCCAAGTGAACAGGATCTCTTATTTTTTTTTTTTCCTTCAATTCTTTTGTCCCACCTGAAATGCAGGTGGAGTGAATCTATTTAAAATTATCCCATAAAACTCAGCCAAACAGAAGAGCCTCAATAAGATCAGACCTCGGCTTGTGTAAATGTTAATGTTTTCCGGAATTCTTCATTAACGTGTTCCTATTTGCTTATAACCAAATGTTGAAGGCTGGAATCTAGATACAGTTCTGAAGCCAAATTTGCTTGACTAAACAGGAGTTGTGCAAAGCATGGGGCACTTTTTTTGTGATCCAAATAGGCAGAGAAGCATGAAAGATAAATTGTTTTATGCTGTCATTATTTTATCTCTTGTGGGCTTTGTTTCTTGCTGTGTTGTTGCTGCTATCCTGTGCTGGGATGGGGAGCTGCTGCAGTCTCATGAGGTCAGGTCCCAGCTCCTGATGAGTACACACAGTCGCATCCAAAACGGTGGGCCACGAGTCCAACATGTATGTTCTAAAGTGCAGCAAGACATCTGCCGATAATTAAAGGTGTTACATGCCACCTGGGGATACATCTAGCACCATTTTCTATTGAATCATGCTTGGAGACCAATAACCCTCTCTGTAAAGCAAGAGTAAATTCTGGCTGTACGTCTGTTTTACCAGTTTGGCTTTAACCCAGCTTCTTTGCTGACCAAACATCCATCCTTGATGCACTTGAAGCATTAATAAATCACATTTCTTCAAGAATCATATTTCTTCAAATAAGAAGGATCCAGAGCAAATATGTGCAGTACTTTTGGACTAGTTCAGTACTGATTCAGTGACACCCCAGCAAGGTGCAAAATCCTGCAAATACATGGAGTGAAAGATACCATTGAGTGTATTCGTCCTCATAGTGTATTTATTTGTCAAGAGCTGCGTTCACAACAAAAGCAGCTGAATCCTGAAGCAGGAACTGTGGAGTTTGGATCCAAAACAACCACAAAGTACAACTTACAGCCTGCCAACTGGTCACCTCTGAACTGCATTGGTTTTACGTGTGGTACTGTTGCAAGTGTTGGGACTGGGAATAGCCCAAGACCAATCATACCTGATTCTTGAGGTACTGGATGGTTTAACCCTATATAGAGGTTAAAGCCTCTGCAGAGCAGATCAGTTGGGCATGTGGAGTACACCAGGGTTCCTGCTCCAGCTCCTTGGGCCCAGCCCTACAGAGATAGTCATTGCCTAGCTGTTACAGGTGCTAGCCAGTCTGCAGTGAGATGTATCATGTGAAGTAGGAGTATTCTTCTATAAGAGCTCTTGTGAGACCCTGTTCTTTCCTATGGCTTCAGGTGGGAACTTTAGATATGCTTTAAAGAGAGGGGAAATAATGAAGTGATTTGAGCAGGTTAAAAGCTGGAGTCCTTTTGACTCCAAGGCACCCCAGGAAGGTAAAGAGCTACAGGGGAAAAGGGACCAAACCCATTGCCTTCAGCATGTTGCAGCCTCCACACCATATGATGTTATATTGCAGCTGAGTTAGTGTATTTCACAGAATCCTCTAGGTTGGAAGAGACCTCCAAGATCACTGAGTCCAACCTCTGACCTAACATTACCAAGCCCTCCACTAAACCATATCCCTAAGCTCTATATCTAAACGTCTTTTGAAGACCTCCAGGGATGGGGACTCAACCACTTCCCTGGGCAGCCCGTTCCAGTGACTAACAACCCGTGCAGTAAAGAAGTTCTTCCTAACATCCAACCTAAAACTCCCCTGGCGCAACTTTAGCCCATTCCCCCTCGTCCTGTCACCAGGCACGTGGGAGAACAGGCCAACCCCCACCTCGCTACAGCCTCCCTTCAGGTACCTGTAGAGTGCAATAAGGTCACCCCTGAGCCTCCTCTCCTCCAGGTTGAACAACCCCAGCTCCCTCAGCTGCTCCTCGTAAGACTTGTTCTCCAGACCCTTCACCAGCTTCATTGCCCTTCTCTGGACTCGCTCGAGCACCTCCATGTCCTTCTTGTAGCGAGGGGCCCAAAACTGAACACAGTACTTGAGGGGCGGCCTCACCAGAGCTGAGTACAGGGGGACAATCACTTCCCTGGACCTGCTGGCCACGCTGTTTCTTATGCAAGCCAGGATGCTGCTGGCCTTCTTGGCCGCCTGAGCACACTGCTGGCTCATATTCAGCCGACTGTCAACCATCACTCCCAGGTCCTTCTCTGCCAGGCAGCTTTCCAGCCACACATCTCCCAGCCTGTAGCGCTGTTTGGGGTTGTTGTGCCCCAGGTGCAGGACCCGGCACTTGGCCTTGTTGAACCCCATACCGTTGGCCTCGGCCCATCGGTGCAGCCTATCCAGATCCTCCTGCAGAGCCTTCCTACCCTCGAGCAGATTGACACACGCACCTAACTTGGTGTCATCTGCAAACTTGCTGAGGGTGCACTCGATCCCCTCATCCAGATCACCGATAAAGATATTAAAGAGAACTGGTCCCAGTACCGAGCCCTGGGGGCCGCCACTAGTGACCGGCCTCCAACTGTACGTCATGCTCAGTGATTCCTTTCCAGTTGTCCTGACCATACTGGTGTGCAGGGCCTGGTGCTGGGGGACACTTCTGAAATGCCAAATATGTGTCAGTGCTGGCAGAGCTCGAGCAGCACACCCCTGCAGAAGTCTGGCTCCTTTTGCCATCAGGCTAATTTCTCAGTTTCATGCAATTATTTTTACTTCAGGGGGAAATTACTTGCAAACTATTCAAAGGGCTGAAATGAGAGGAGTTATAAAAATGCCATTTATTGTTACAGTGCATCTCTTACGATGTGCAGGGTAGCAGGCACCTGAGCTTCTGCACAATGTCCTCCAGCCCCAGTTACTCCCGCTGTGGGATCCTGTTCCTGTTGGCCTCCTGAATTCAGTTTCTGCCCTGTCCCTGCACACCAACGTTAATTGCCAGGTTTCCTTAAATAGGCACCTGATGACAGTGCTGGCTGGATCATGCTTCTTACAAATACTGTATCTCATGTTTTTCTGTACTGTGAACTTTTACCTTTGAATACAAGAGAGCAGAAACTCAATGAAAACATTCCTGGAAGATCCTGAGAAATGCCCTGCATTACTTCGTGTACCTGCCCTCCTGGCAGGGTCCTGCAACGTGTTTTTATAGGCAAAACAGAAACTTCTAAACATTATGTTGCTTTATTTTAAGGAAAAAATGGTTAGCCTCGAGGATTGCTTGGTCATGCTTCTGAATACCCTAGTTAGTTGTATAATAAAACATAACGTGTTGTGATGCACCACTGAAGTGAGACTCTTCCCCTGCCTGCTCAGGTGGGGTTGGCCCTGCAGGATCCCTGCTCTTAGCTGAAGTTCTGTATTTTTAAGGATTGCTCTTTGCCTGGTGAAGTGGCAATTTTGTGCACGGTTCTCTACTGACTGATAGAAAGCACGTGTAGTTTGAGCTGGGATAGAGATGTTGGTTTTGTTATTACTTGGTAAAATTTCATCTTGCTCTTACATATGTGATCATCCATGTGCCAGGTGGTACGTCCTTCAGTGGCATATGTGAAGGCATATAAGTAGCCACGTTACAGGACTCTGTAGCTCTGCCACGAGACATCTGTTGCCAAGGCCGCCCTGGGTCAGTTACCACCCGTATGAAGAGTGTTGAGGGTGCAGCAGATCCCTCTTGGTCCCATCCACTTCCATGTCTTGCAGCAGTATGAATTGGAATGTTTTTACATGAGCCCCGCCTGAGCTCTGGTAGTGTACATAAGCAGGCCCTAGTCTTCATGACTCATTTTTTTTCCATGTTCATGGCAATGTAGGGAAGTGAATTAGTCTGGTAGATCAGAATTTTGGGCTGCAGATCTTACTGCAAATATTAAACTGCAGTATTTCCGCTGGGTCTTGTTTGTTTTTATTTTTTTATATGATGGTCTGAGTTCATGTAATGATTCACTGTTCAGCTGGAAACAATGAGACCTTATTTCTGAGGTATAGCAGGAAAATACCTTTTTTATATTTTTTATTTTATTGGGGGGTTGACTGGGAGGGTGGGGGAGAAGTGGATTATCCATTTCAGAACCTCAGTTTTCCATTGTCAGGGATATGTTATGATAGCGTTGCCTGTCTTTGCATGGTTGTACTGCATTTGCAGACAGTCAGCTAACTTGCCTCTGTTGATTACTGGCAGGACCAGAACCAAGGCCCACGTCATGAAGGGAAGGAGTCAGCAGATAAACAAATGCCCCAAGTGCTGCTGCTGAGCTTTAGTGCTTTGGGGCACGGTCTAGCTTCGTCAGGTTATTATTCACAACGTCTGTGTGGGGAAATGACACCCACCCAGGAGAGGACAGAGCCAGGGGTGTGCAGCCAAAATTAAATTAACTTCATGATTCCTGGCTTTCTGATGTTTTGTGTCCTTCTTGTGTAGGATTATGCCCATGTAAATCTGGGGAAGCGTATGTAATCACTGAGGCTTTTAAAAAGTTATCCTGACTAATTACATTTCCTATAGCGAAATCTCTGAATTTATTGCAACACTTCCAGCTTTCAAGGTTTTGTCTCATATAATTAGCTGGCCCTGAGACTTCATTATCTAGTCTGTGGCAGGAGCTCTCCTGAAGGCTGGGAGCTTTGTGCACAGCCTGAGCTGTTGGCTGTGGTTGGAGGTGGAGTGAATGTTATTTCCTCCACGTTGTCTTCTGATTTCCCTTCAGTACCTGCTAGTGCTGAAGGAGCCTCTCCAGATCAACTCCTGACACTTGCCTCTGTTGAGGGGCTTTCCTCTCAGCTTCAGCTCTGCTAAGGAGAAGGTTTGACGTGGTGGATTAATTGCAGTCATTGTACTCCCTGAGGAACTTGAGTTGTTCATGCCGTTGCTGTGTTAACACCAAGGCAATTAGTGTCTGGTACTCTTTCAGACAGGCAATTCAAGTCTTTTAACTCCGAAGGATTTGTTCTAGCAGCAGCGATTCTGCCTCAACCATCGGGATCCATGGAGTGATGCAGTTAGTAGCTGTAATTACTCATGGCTGCGTTTGGAAGAGCATATTGTGCTGCTCCACTGTTTGTGCTCTGATGTCTGTTGTAGTTGCCCTACTGATAACCTTTCTGTTGAAACAGAAATTTCTTAATCGTTTATATTCATGTTACCGTAACGCTTCATGTTTCCCTGCTCCCCACCCTGTTTACTGTTGGGTCTATGAGTAAACCTGCTGTGTATGTTTGTATCTTTGTAAGCTATGTCTTTGTGGCTTAACAGCTCCCCTCTGCTCTGCGTGCAGCGCTCCTCCAGCTTTGCATCTAGGTTAGGTGTGTGTAGGTCCTGTTGCTACAGCAGCTGCTGTTTCATCTGGTTTCTTGCCCTTGCAGGGTTTTGTCTGCCGGCACCCTTGCAGTGTGCTGGGGTTGTGGAGCTTTCCATTGACTGTCTGTGTCCGCCTGAAGTACAGCACTGCCTTAAAGAAAACAATCTTGTGTCCCTGTCCCTCTGCTTTTTGTCAGAAGGCCGTAAGCGTCACTGCTATACAGAGCCTGTGACCAGACCCGAGGTTCTGCTCTTCTGCTCTCCCCGCCCTGGGGCAGTGCCACCCTCCCAGCTCAGCCCTAAAGCCTTGCTTGGATTTCTGTGTTCAGGTGAGACTGCCAGACTGCCACAGCCTCTGCGCACAGAACTGGTGGCTCTGAAGTCACTCACTGCTCGTCTTTCCATGTAGGCTTCCTTGAACACTTTGTCTTTAGCATGTAGTCTGGTTCAGAGACTTCCCTGCAGGTGCTTGGTGTCTCCTTGCTTATTTTGCTGAGTGAGAAAAATCCACTTCATTCACTTATGTAAGCACTTACTTTCCAAATTAAAGGCCTGCATCAGTAAATCAGTAAAGAAGTAAAAATTTATAAATAAATATCCCACAAGCACCCCATATCTTGCACAGGCACAGAAGCTGAAACTTTCTTTGGAGCATTGTACCTACCTGGTCAGAGCCAAAGCTGTAGGTTTTAGGATTGCTGGGCAGGGAGAAGCTGTGATGGGACGAGTATAGGAGTGCTTCTTAAAGTGAAGTAGATGAGAAAGGTAAAGAGTCCATCCTGCTGCCTCAAAGCAAGGTCATACCTGCCTTAGGAAGTCCATGCCAGCATGACAGACTTATTACAACATTTTGTCTTCAGTCCAGCAGTGGACATAGAGAACAGATGATACCTTTCATCGTTGTACAAACCTCAGAGTATTATGTTCTTTCAGCTTGTTCTCCCCCAATGTAAATAACTCTAACTCTTCTGTTCTTTTTCTGTTGTACAGTTTGTAGACTCTGATTGTTTTCACTGCTCTTTCTCAAAGCATTTGTTGGTAAACCACTTTTTTTTTTTTTTTGAAGCTGTGACCTAACTGCCTCTGGGCACAGCAGGGATTGCTTCATGCACCTGGCCAAGTGTATTCCTGTTTGTACTTCTGGTGAGGTGGTTGTCATGTTTGTAGCAACGTGGAACTACTCGTTTATGTTCAGCTGCTTACCCACAGTCATCTGCAGATCTGCAGCCTGGACTGCTGTTCCTCATCATCTCTTTGTGCATTTGTTTCTTTGCCCTGTAGCCTTTTGCGTTTGCCTTTATCAAACTCCACCTAGATATTTTCTGGCCTGTTTTCACATTGCTGATCTGTTTGAATTTTCCTGCAGTCCTGTCCAACGTGATGATATCTGCTCTGTCTGACCAACCAGGCTGGTAATAAACAAGTTGGCCCAGGAAGGACCTCGGTGGATTCCCATCTGGTGCCTTCTGTTTTCTTGATGCTGAACCACAGCAGCTGCCCTCTGAGCAGCTGCCCAGCCAGCTCCCGTCTGTGTCATGGGCAGCTCCGTGGACTGTTCTTCCCTCAGCTGTCGAAGGAGAATGTTGTGTGAGACGGGACCAGAACTGTTATTCAGATCACGATGTAATGCATTCGCTGCTTCTCTCCTGCACAAGGATGTGCTGTATCTGTTCAGTTTTGTTTCTCTATTGCATTTTTGGCCAATCCATGACCTCTGCTTGTAAGCACAATCATTAGCTGTTCCGGTGTAGTCTGAGAACTGAAGAGAAAGATAGAAAAAAAATGTACATGGTACTATAATCGTTCCCTCTCCTTTAGCCACGTGTCCCTTCCGTGACAAAACAGAAGATCCTGCCTTTGGTCTTCCAGTTCTTTGAAGATAGGGAAAACGCAGAGATCAGCAATCCTGGGAAGTTAGGAGCAGGACTTCCTCATCTCTTGTGCAACAAAAATACACCGCCTATGTCTTACAGTTCCTGCTGAAGTGATCACCTGCCCATGTAGGCGTTCAGCCTGGGACTCTCACAGGGCTGTAATCGAATCAGTCATCCTGTAGGAAGTGTTGTTTGTGATCTTCCGCTTCAGCAGTTCTGAATGAATAGCTAGAAGAGGATTGTATTTCTAGTCCGTTGGTGCAATAGTTGTTCCGTGTGCAGCGTGGCAAGCCTTCCTCTTCAAAAAGCATTTCAGCATCACCAGCCCTGTCTGCAGCAGAAAGCATCGCAGAGCCAAGTGGTGTTTGCATCGTACTTACCCAGGGAAGCACAGAGGCTAACAAATGCTGTTTTAAGCTTTATTTCTGCTCTGGTAAAAAGGAATGCATTAGGGTGTAGTGGTGAAAGGTACAGAAGTGAATTTAGACTGCAGAAGAACAGCAAGAACAACCTCCTCCTGAAAGCACAGATCCCATGTTTCAATAAATGCCACAGTTGTCTCAACAGAAAGCCTGAGCACAGCGGGCTGTGTGCACATCTGTTGGAGGACTGCGCGTGGCTGAACTGTACGGAGGACACTTCTGTGCTTTACGTAGCAAGTGGCTGAGGGGAAGGGACCTGTTTTCAGTGGGATGAAGTGCTGGAGGAGGGGGATAGAAGATGAAATTAAGTGCTTATCGCTTTACTCATTAGTGTTTGAAGGACTTAGGCATTGAGCTGACGTAGGAGTTTGTTAATGGTTTGGAAAGTGCAGACCTTTGTGATAGTGATGAATCAGCAAGCTAACTGTCTTAATTAGCTATTTTGATAAGCGTAACTTCAAAGAGAACAACTTGGGTCTTTTATATTGTTATTTTTTAAAATACGTGTTTAGGCATACAAAAATAATATACCAATATACCACACCAAAACTGGTAGCATTTCTCACGCTGTCATTCCGTGATTTCTGTGCCTTTGTTAACTCCCAGATGTACAGAAATGCAGTAGTCCGTGACTTCTGTACCTACTTACAGTTTTTCCCCTCCAGCTGGCTGCTCTTCGTTCAGACTCCCTCCTTAAATTAATCAGTTTTTCTGCTGGGTGGAAGGACGTGGGAAGAGACTGACATCTGTGCATTTTAAAGGAAGTTAAATAGAATTGAATAAAACTTGATGGATATCCTTTTTTTTTTTTTTTTGCAAGGACTTTTGTTTGTTTTTTTGTTTGTTTGTTCTTTTGAAAGGTGAGATGCATAGAGGACAAGCTGCTCTATCAGATTTCTAAACGGTAGGATCTTATGCTTTACCTGTTCTCTAGAGCTGCAAGGAAGACTGGACTGCAGCACGCTGCATCAGTTCTGCCCTTGCAAAATAGCAGTGTCCACAGAGCTTCAGAAGCACAGCAGGTACGAGGTGAGACATGATGCTGGGTGATGCACTCGTTCATGTACCCCCACATCATGTCAAATGGCCACCGTGACAGTGGGGTAGGCGCATTCAGTGCAGAGACCTCGGCGGATGTAGAGCCTGCAAAGCAGATTCTTGGTTTAAGGAAAAGCTGGGTTACAAGAAATAAATGTACAGCATCTTCTAAACTGAATGGTGGCGTCATTGAAGGTCTGTTTGCCCTTGTGCAAACTGTATTTCCGAGAGGTTCTCAAAGCTGCTTGTAACTTCCACTGCCAATGGAAGCTGGAGGTTCCCCAGTGCTGCCAAGCGGGGCATCGGGCTGCTTGGCTGACGTTAGTGTCAGTGATGGATCGGTACTGGTCAAACTGGGTATACTTGATAAGCTTGGCCTTCTGTTCTCTCATCACTTATTGCCCTTCCACGTGGAGACCTTTTTCTGATGTGTTACGGGATAAAGAGCCGCTGGGTGATGGGGGATTCAGGCAGGAATGTGCTCCAGTCCCACGCAGGTCACTTTGTGTTGCAGGGACGGTGTTTCCAGAACCACGTAATCAAAAGTAAATGCTCCTGAAGGCTCAGGCAGGAGATTGGAAGTATAACCTGGATTTCATTTTCTTGAGAAGGTTTTTTCTTCCAAATATATCACAGCATTAAAGTTGCACAGTGTCAACTGACGTGAGGGGTTCAGTTTAACCTCTAATCCTCAGGAGTGTAGATAACATCTTCTGTAAAGCACATCCTTGCCAGTAAATTCAATTAAAATATACCAGCAAGTTAGAGATGTGAGCTGAAGAAGTATGAAATGGAAAGCGAAGTCTATCTTGATGCTCACAAGTTTCATTTCCTTGCAGTAAGAGCCTGTCACATTGCAGGGGGCTAGAAACGGGTGTCTGAGTTTTGAACTGTTCCTGAATGCTGCTGTCCTTTGGTGAAGGTGATGAGAGAGGCTGGGGGCTGTTGCTGGAGCGGATGGAGAGCCCCAGCAAGCACAAGGACAGGCTTTTTAAGGAAGCCATCTTGTGACTTTCCAAATATCGTCTTCTTCGGGTAGAATTGGCTTTGGAGGTGGGTTCAGAATCTTTCTGAAGGAGGTGAAATGTCAGCCAGTTTTGTCTGGAAGGAGTTCAGATCTCTTCAATCCTTCCTGCTCGCTCAGCTGCTTGTGATGCCTTCAGGTTTTCAGACGTGTAGACCCTAGCAGGGTGCTGTCATTGCTCCTTTACTGCCAGCTGGGTAACTGCGGGGATGCCGTAGGGCCCTCTAACAAGACACTGATCTTATTAAGGTGTGTTTCTGATGCATGTACTGATGGTACAATATTGTATTCCGCCTGTTTTAATATATTTAATGTCTGAATTCTTCCTGTGCAGCAGGCGCTGGAGTAGCACATAACTGCATCAGTGGGGGAGCACTAAAATAGTTCTAACAAAATCTGGAAACCCAAACCAAGTAGCAGGATATACCTGCTCTGGTTATTACAGTGTTTACTGTATTACCTAGTGGGGCATATGATTTGAACTACCACCTGATAGGTGAAATCCAGGCTGAGACTTGAAAAGATCTTGATTTTCATCCAGTCTGGCTACTGCCCTGCTGGGTGACTTGCCATGAGGTCAGTCCCATCAGGAAGATTTGGGTAGCGAAGATGAATTTCTAATGTAACTTCTTCACCTGCTAGAAGTGTCCAAGGAGTTACTTGTCTGAAGCCAGAAAGGAGCTAACTAACTTTCTTTTCATCCTATTCTGGAAACACAGCGCTTACATAACGGCCATTAGCTTGATTGTTTTGTTTGGCATCAGTTAAGTTCTCAGAGCGCTGTTTACGTGCCTCTTTATTTCCATTATATCAACGCTTCTGTAGAAGTAACAGCAAAAATAAAAACAATCTGTGCAAGGCCAGCAATGAATAATACTTCTCGGACAGTTCTGAAATTCTGTTGCTGTCAAGTTTTTACACTTACCCTGAGCTTCAAGATGCTGATCAAGGCTTTTTTTGTGGAACTGAAGCATAATGGAACTGTGGCAGCTATGCAGATTGGGTGCACAGCTCACATGGAGCTGGTGTTTTGTTGCAGGTTATCAATGACTGAAAATGCTGATGATCTTTACGTTTTTTTAGCAGGGTGTGATAACACTAACAGGCTGCGTGTAGCCAAACGTATCTTTCTTCCAGACTCCTCCCGCTTTTCAGTCTGGTTTTGCTGAAAACTTAATTAATATCCCCACAACTCCATAATGATTTAAATAACTTATATATACCAATCATCCGTCTGGAAGATGCCAAAAGCCGTTCATTTCATCAACCCTGAAACTGTACCTTCTTCAGAATTAAATCAAAGCACTCTGCAGTATTAAAGCTATTATGAACTTTGTAAGATAGTTAATAGCATAGAAAATGGATTAGGCACGTGTTGCTCTGCATTTACGGACTGCAGCATCACTTGGAGACACGGAGCACGTAGACGCTTTGTCCCTCTTGAGTTCCCTGCAGCCTCTCCATTCGGGTGCATCTGTGGTCAGAGCGTCCCTGAGCACGGGATTCCTGCACCACAAGACCTGCGTGTCATCTGCTGCCTGGCAGTCAGCAGCCACAGGAATTGCCGTGTCGCTGGCTAAGTACAAGGAGGTGCTGTCTGGTATGAAAAGCTGCTTTGCGTTTCACTGACGTTGGTTGAACTCCTCTGACTTGTTTCTGGATTACACTAGTGGGAAGGGGACCTGTCCCCTTCAGCTCTGCGCATACCCCTTAAATTCCTGTTTTCTGTTGAGAGGGGTGCCAGAGAGCATCAGCTGGGGTAACGCTGATCACAACCAAGCTGCGTCCGATGCTGTAGTGAAGTTTGGACCAAGATACCCAGCTGATTCTCGTTCCATGGCTTTCTCAACCATGAAACCTGCCCACGCATTACTGAGGTACAAAATAACAGGATCAGTTTCATAAAATAACCAGGAAGGCTGCAAATCAGGGCACTGTGGGGGCAGAGTGAGTGTGGGGGTAAGAGGGAGGAGAACAAACCAAACACAGTGCTGTCTGCAGGTATTCTTCACCTGGGAAGGTTTTCATCTTGAGGATTTCTTCTCTTGAAGGGAGGTATGCTTTATGGAGTCACCCTGAATGCGTTTCTCTTTCCTTGTTGTGCATCTTCCATCAAAGAAGGGAGCAGCTTGGCTTGGCCTCCTGAGGGAGAGCAGAGGCAAGCACCATGTAATTAGCAGTGTGACCAGGGTAAGTGCTGCTGCAGGTTCTGCTGCCTTCGCTTCAGGCGTTGGCGAGATAAGGTGCACAGCTCAAAGCTAAGGGGAGCTCAGTGCTGCTGTTAGGAGCTGTAAAAGTTGAAAGAACATGGAAGTAGTTGACTGGAGCATAAATATATATTTTTGAATGCTATTTAATGAAATTTTGTATTAAACCTTTTGTTTAATGAAAAATTTTGGAGGAAGCATTTGGCTCAGTTCGCTCAAGGCCATGGGATACAGAGGAAGCTGGATGAGAGGTGCTCTCATGACGCTTCCAGCTATATGATTTGGTTGCTTTTTTTTCCTGCCCATTTCTAACAAAATCTCAAGTCCTTGTTTTGTGTTTCATCCCTTTAGATCACAGGGGAAAAGGTCTAACCAAAACGTGATGTTTACCTCTTTCTTATAGACTTGTTTTGTATCTGGCTTTGGCCAAAAAGTGAATTAATTCCTGCTGGTACTATGGGACAGGCTTGTGTGATTTGTCTGTTGCAATGGTCACATCTGGGCTGTGTGGTTAACTAAATGCAAGTATCTAATTATAACAAAGAGGGAGGGAATGAAATGCAGTCTGTCTTGGTGAACAATAGGATCCAAGCTGGTCGCAGTGATCAATGAATGTCATTGCAGCAGTAATCTACATACAGCTCTGCTTGCCACACAGTAACTGCGTTGCCCTGTAGTATCATGCGCCAAGATTCGTCACAGGTAGGTTTCTTTTCAAGCCCACCTGTACACTGATTATTGCACTGCAAGCTTTATCAGTAGGGATGGTGCCGGAATTCATACGCAGGGCCCGTATTTTATTTGTCTGCTGTGAACCTGAGCAGTGTCCATAGAAAAGGAAGAATCAGGAAGATTATTTCAGGAACAAAAATGTGAAAACAGATCCTGTCTAGTGAATGTTGGTTATTAATGTATGACTCAGCTGCACAGGGTTATGTCAGTGTGAAGTTTGGCAGCTCATCTTGCAGTCTCAGGCAATCCTGTAGACCAGCTCGGTAACACAGAGCTCTGGCTAGCTGCTGAGTAGCCAACCAAGAGACCAGCAGTTTGCTGAGTTGTGTCCTGTATTAATAGTGGGGTTTGGCTTCTGTAATGTCAGAGGGCTGCTGTCACCCAAACATTGTACAGCAAAAGGTCGAGGTGAACACACTTGTGCCACTTCTCCCCTGCTCCTTGAGGTCGGCTGCGGGGCAGAAGCTGCTGGCAGAGCCTGGCGGGGTGATTGAAGGGGTGAGCTTGTGGAGTGCCTACCGTGGACCGGTTTCCAGTCAAGATCAGTTCAGCTGGTCAGATGAATCCTTCTTCCTTGATGAAGGGCAAAACTTTCTTTCAGAATGTAGCTGAATCCAAGTGCTGTAAATCTCTCTCCAATTTTGCATAATTATCTAGCTGTTGAACTGAGAACTTCCAGTGCGTGTGTAAGGTGGGACTTGCACCAAAGCTGTTCACCACATGCTGAAGTTCAGATGACCAGAGCACCCACGCAAGCTGAATACAGCCAGACATCTGAGCTGACAGAAGATGTGGTAAGAACCTGTAATGCCATGTTCAGTGAAACGGCCCCACCGACCGTTCTCTGTGCTGGGCGAGGGAAGCACCCTGCTGTTGGGGTGGGTTCCAAAGCAGTAGCCCAGGCTTCCAGTAAATTAATTTCTCAATGTGTGTTTTTTCTTTCATTTTTTTCTGGTTCTGTCAACACATTGCAAACAAATAATCCAATTTCTAGGTATTACTGGAATTTTTTCCTGAGTGGAGCTTGGTGAGCTGGGCTCCTTGTATCTCCAAGGCCCGAGTAGCTGGGAGGCTGGTTTTGCTCAAAGAGCTGACCTCTCGCCTACGTGGTGACCAGCAGGCACTACTAAAGGAGGAAGGAAAAAACTGCCACTCACAAAGAAACCCTCAGCAAACTTGCTGCTGGTTAAAGGTGCAATATGAGCATATGTGGGAAGAAAAGGTTCCATATACAACCTAAAGGGAAAGATGAGAAGACAATTTGCCTTTTGTTTTCATACAGTAAAATAACAGAACGGATAATGGTTTGTGAATTACAGGTATTTTTTTTCCTCCTTTTGCTTCTGCTTTCTTCTTGGTATTTTAAAGTGATGATATGAGGCTCTTTAAACCAGTTTCATTACAGTTAATTCTCCATCTCCTTGGGCAGATGCAGCTTTATGTAGCAAATTTTTATTATACCCATGAGCTTTTTGCTTGCTTGCTAATAAATAATGGTGGTAGATATTTTTTTTTAGTGAAATAAATATGGTCTTTCATTGCAGCAGAAAGGAAAATAATTCTTTTTTTCTCCATGCATCTCTAAATTATAGACATTAAATAATGTGAAAACTGCATTCATTTTAAAGACGCGTGGCTAGGTTACAGAAAGAAGGTTAAAGTTCCTTGGCTCGTGCTGGTAATGATAAGTTAGAACATCGTTACACAAAAGGTGGTAGAAACTTCATTTGTTTGGAATCTTGTAAACAGATGTTTTGTTTTTTTTAATTGTGTACAGTTGGTGCAGAGCAGCCAGCTGTACCTTCTGCTCAGGGTCTTCTTCCTGAAGTGGGTGTCCATGAGCAGTGCCTGAGAACAGGTGAGCAGTCCCGAGGCACCACCTGCAGCCACGGCAGCAGATTTGCCTTCAGCAAGAGCAAGAGTGAAGGAGGGAAAGAAACAGCAAGGTGGGAGAACAAGGGTATGACCTGAGGCTGAGAAATTGAACTTTTTAAGGGCCTACCTGGGTTTAGAGGCTACATCCTTGCACTGGCCCCTAGAGAAGCCTTTGAAATTACTTTGCTCTTCTGGGGTTCGCTGTTCTTTCTCACTTCTTTGCCCAGTTATTGCGGACTCTCTGTTACTAGTAAGCCTCAAAATGAAAGTTGTGGTCCAGCTTCTTGTGCTGCTGACAGGAACCATCACTCTAAGTGCAAACCCCCCTGCGGCTGCCTGCTCATCTCCTTGCTTTCAAAAACTTGCAAGAACCCCAGGAGAGCTCTTCTGAACTAACACGCCACGTTTTGAAATCTAGAATCATTTCACTTGGCTTGAATAAATTTACAGCTGTACGGGGACATGTTTCTTTTGGCTGAAGAACATCCTTGAGAATTTCAGGGTAAGGATGCTTTTCTTCAAGAAATTGAGTTGGAGAGGCTCATAATTGGAAGGGGATAGCTATTTAAATAGCCAAAATAAATGGAACATAATTAACATTACCTTAATCCCTCTCCCATGGTTCTTAAATCCACACATGGGAAGCGCAAATTGAGGATGCATGTCCAAATGTATCTTAATTAAGTCCTAATTAATTTAAGTGCTTAAACAGTTAATCCTTTCCCTCGTAAAAGGAGATACCACACTGTGGTAAGAGCACAAACTTTCATTTGTCCATTTTCTGTCTGCCACGCTTCCTGACAGAGACACAGCGAGGGTCCGTGATCCCACTAGGGAGCGAGCGATGGGGGCGGTGGCTGGACACACACTACCCATCTTTGCCCCGTGCATGCTCCAGCTGCTGCAGCTCAGCACCCTGGTGGCATTTCGGGTGTCTGTTAGGCACCAGTGACCGGAGGGACAGGTGAGGGTGAGCCTGTGACTGAGGCCAGGAGGGGCAGCGGTGCCCCGTGCCCTGCCCCGGGGTGTGAGGGTGCGCAGTGGCTGGAGCAGGGCTGGCAGCACGCGCTGGCTCCAGCTGCAGCCGCCCTCTGTGTGAGCTCAGCTCTAGCTCTCCGATTTTCTGTTGTTCTGGGAATATGCCTAAGCTTTATTACACTTCTTGTAGATGATTAAAAGGGGAATTGAAATTACAAAAGGAAATGTGAAGCATTCAGAAAGGGAAATTTTCCTCCTTTAGTCTTCGCTCCCTCCAACTAAATTATTTCAAGCTAATAAATGTTTCTTTTTACCCCAAACAAAAAGCAGCGAGCACCTGCACAGACAGGTCAGAGCCTGATCAGCTGCCATCAGCACTCCCATCTTGGTTACCTCTTCCCTTTGCCAACGGTCTTGTGGCACACATGGTAGAGCCCAGAGCAAATGGGGAAGAGCCAAAGGGCTGATGTGCACAAGCAGCTCTGTATTTGGGATGTTCCTAGACTAATGTTGGGATGAGCTTATTCGTGATGAGATGTCCATCAAAATCCGTTTTTTTTTTTTGCATCTTGCTCTTACAGAGTCCTGCTCATACAGAATAGATTAGAGCTGCTCAGCGTTTACATTTCAGGCAAAATATCCCGATTTAATCCTGCTGGTGTATGTCAGGGTTTTGTAATTCCTTGTTGTTTTCAGCGGTTCTTAGCAATGCTTTCCTATCGCTCACTCATTTGTGGACTAATATGTGAGCCCATTAAAACAGAACGGGAGAAACCAAATTATGAAATCTAATATATTAAAATGTTTTCATGGCTTCTTTAAAATCAAGTCACCGGTAAGGGCTGATAAGTGTACATGTGAGCACTATTAGATCTCAGGGACTGGTTTCCAAACCTTGCTCGTATTGCTAGCTATTTCCCAGTACTCGCAGGCACTATAGCTCCCAGTCCTGGTTGCACATCTGTGTTGCTAAACAAAAGTAATCAGAATCAGCATGAAAATTTAATAAGCTGCGTTCTGGCGTTGGTCATGTTCTTAACTGCGTATTTGTTTTCTAGGCTCACAAGTCCTCAGGCAGTGTCAACCAGAATAGCTCCGGTGTTTACAAGCACTGATGTTTGTTAGCCTCAGAATTCTCTGGTGGTGGTATTCCAAATACAGACCAGAGCTCTGAATCTGCCAGGGTTTTTAGGGGTTATCAAAGGCAGGAGCCAACCTGGGAAGCCATAAACATCATGGCCTTCCCCTTCCCGTCTGGAAATTGCTGTTTTGGAAGCAGAAAGCACTGAAGACAAATTAGTGGAATTTAAAGTTTGTAATTTTAGTACAGCAAAGTCAAATAATTATGTAGTTTGACTTCATGGCAACTCATCGAGCTCAGAGTTGGTTGCGTGCTGCATCCTGGGCATGGAGCGTGCCAAGAAATTGTGCCTAACAATCTTGAGCCTTGGTGCAGTCCCTGTTGCCCTTCAAGGAGAAGCAGAATAAATACAGAAAGGAGTGAGCACTGGGTTTTTGTGTATTCCATTAACCTTTTGCCACAGGAGTGGGACAGACTTTCAAGGTTCCCAGCACTGCTAGCTGGGCTGAATTCTGGAAAGGATCAGGCTGTTGCCAGTCTCCTGAAACTTTCCCCCCTCATCTGCAGGGGTTCTGCCTCCGCCTGCGTGAGTTGCTGCTGGGCTGGAGCTGCTGTGGGTTGGCTTCTGCCAGCTCCTGTGCCTGGTTGGGTCCGAGGTGTGGATAGCAGCACGATACCCACAGTGACTGGAGCTCTGAGGGTCGCTATTGACTGCAGCAGAGCATTACCCTGCTTGTTCTGCCACCGCATTGCTGCGGCTGGCTTGGTTTTTCACTTCCATTGTATGGGGTTGTTTGTTGCTTGAGACCAGTGTTCTCAAGTCAGTGTTCTGGTCTCTTGGCTTCCCCCTCTCCCTCCAGCTGTTTATGCTGTGCCTTTTTGTGATATCCAACTTCTCAGTGGGGCATAGGAGTCTTTGTAAAAAGCCTTCTGTAAAGCCTTTGTAAAACCCAGCCAACACAGGTTTGTGAGGGGTAGGGCCTGCCTAACAAATCTGATTTCCTTTTACGATAAGATCACCCGTCTAGTTGACCAAGGGAAACCAGCTGATGTGATCTTTTTGGACTTCAGCGAGGTTTTCGACACAGTTTCCCATAGGATCCTACTGGACAAAATGTCCAGCATACAGCTAGACAAAAACATCATCCGATGGGTGAGCAATTGGCTAACAGGGGCCAAGAGCAGCAAGGACATCGGGGGGCCTTGGTGGCCAGTCCTGGGAGCATCACTGAGCCAGGTAAAAAGGGACAAATTCCTTCTCGGGAAATACAGTCTGTTTGGTGTCTTGACGCAAATTGCTGCTGCCACACTGTGTTTGTGCAAAAGGCCTCTTACAGGAGCAGTGTGCTCCTCTAAGTTTATCATGTCCATTTGGAAAAACCTGGGAATGTATAGAAACAATATTTTCTGAGCAGTTTCTTGTGTGCAAATAGAGCTTAATTGGTACTTATCTTCTGCTTAATTGCACTTCAAAATGTGAAGCAATCTGCTTAAGTTAAACAACAGTTTTTGCAAGATGGAAAGAATTCTTTTGGGTGATGCTGTCTCACTTGGATGTGATCTGTAGCGTGCTTGTTTAGTATCCGTGTTTCACTCCTTCATTCTGCCTTCTCCTGCTGTGAAGGGGTCCTGTGAGGGTGCAGGCAACTTCACTGTGTTTCTCTTCCTTCCTCCAGGCTGCCCTCTGCACCACAGACTACACCTAGCGCAGCGTTAGCCAACAAGGTGTCAAGCCCCAAGGGAGCCCCCTGCAGTTCTCTAGGACCACCCTCCCAAGGCCCTAAGGAACTAAGCAGTAAACGGACGGGACAATGCCGGGTAAATTCAGATTTCTAAAGAAGCTCTGCATGTTACCGCCCGCAGTGCTTCCACTTGTCCTTGTTGGCTATTCAGAGGGCAGCTGAGGCTGCCAGAGTGCCCTGGAGGTGCAGCTCTCCGAGTGCCCGGGAAGCTCCTGGTCACTTCCCAGCAGCAATGAAGGCTCTGCCCCTGTACCCCTGCTGGTGCTCAGCAGTGGTTTTAATCCTGGCTTTAAGCCTGGCAACCAGAGAGGAAGAGAAGGCTTTTGGGTCTTGGCTTTAAGCATTGACCTGCTGGACATGTGCACAGAACTCCAGCCTTCCTGTGGGGTCATGGTCCCCCTGAACGGTCGCTATTTTGCTTCCAAAGCACCTGCCACTGGTGGAGTCAGTCGTTTGAAAAAGGGTTGTGGTAACAGTTCTGACTGAAGGCTGTACTCTGATCAGTATCAAGCATGCTTGGTGTCCAGCGAATAACAGAGAAGGAACAGCGGAGTGGACAGAAACAATTTCTACTGCTCCTAGTCCTTACAGAGGTGAATTGCCATAATGTGGTGGAGAGCGGTCCTGTCCCCTGTTAGAGGAGGGATCTGCGTGGGGATGCCAGCATTGCCTCTAGTTACACAGAAAATCCTGCTCTTTGCTGCCACTGTTCCCAAAGAGGGTAAAATGTTTGTTAGTAAACGCAAGAACACTTTGTTCGGTAAGAGGGAGCAAAACCGTGTTTCACCTTAGGAAAATCAATATTTTATTAAAAAAATGCAGAAATTGCATTTAAAAAACAAGTTCACTTTCAGAAATAGGAACTCAAGAAGTAAATATTCATCTAGAGAAATGTTCAGTATGAAATCTGTTGTGTGGAGTTGCTGTGCGGGTGGCTGGCTATGAGCATAGCATTGCAGCTCTCCCTGTTCAGCCTGCACTTCCCCCGTAAGTGAGAACCTGGGGGGCCGGGCACCCCGACACAGCTGCTGCACTGCAAATGGAAGGAGACGAGCTGACAGCAAGCATGGCGTGGGGGGAGATTCTGCCTGTATTGCCATGAAACGTCAACACTGATGAGAAATAAAACTTGATAGGCTTTCCAAAATGAGGTTTCTAAAACGTAATCAAAACTAACGTTTTGTGGAAAATGGGTTTTTGGGTTTTCTTCTTTCCTTTATTTCTTTTTTTTTCTTGTCCCAGTCTGGAACGTAACTTTGGAAATGACGCCTCCTCCAAAACAGTCTGAATTCGAGCAGTGTCAGGACCCAGGCTGGGAGCTCGGCTCTGGCTGCCCGCGCTCCCCAGGGTGCCCTTGTTGCACTGTCCGTTCACCTTCAGCTTCCTCACAGGTGCTTGGGGCTCCTCTTAGTGGGGCTCCTCTTAGAGGCCGTGTGCGGGCAGCACCACGTGTATGTGGTCAAAAATCTCCCCCCGGAGGGGGAAACAGCTCCGTTTCTAGGCTGCAGTTAAAAATGGCCTGAATGCGCAAATATAAGATGGTATTTTTCTACAATAACCCAAGGATAATATGTCCTTGGATTAGGCACTGAACTAATTACTGTTTGATTGCTTGATTCTCCCACATTATATATTCATTGATTATTGTTCTTCCAGAAGCCTTTTTCTAACTGAAAGCTGGAGCAAACCAGCGCTCGTGGAAATCAGCGCAGTCATAAATCAGGGACTTGAAGTGTCTGATTTGCTTTTCAATGAGGAAAAAAACGTTGGCAGCAGTAATTCTTTTCAGGGAGAATAAGTCCATTTGTAATGCATTGTCTTGACTCATCAGAGGTTTTTGATGAATAACCTATTCCAAAAAAAAGAAATTTTTAAGTTCAGTTACTTCATTTATAATTCAGAACTCTCCCATGACTATTTCATTTACTAAGTGCCCTCCAAAGAGCTGCTTACACTTCTTCTGAAAACATCATGCTTTGACCTAACATATTCTTGCTACTTTCCTCTTCCCTTGCTGCTTTGGGATCGAAGCTGTGCCTTGGGCCTCGGGCTCACACCCGAGGCTCCTGGTAAGACCAGCACTCGCTGCTGGCCGCTGCCTTCGGAGGGGGCTGCCGCCACTTTCTCCTTTGTTTCCCATCTCTGCCCCTGCCAGAACACCCACAGGAGGCTCCCCTACTCTTTTTCCAATCCGTGATTACTGATCTGAACTTGACTCTAGTAAGTGCATAGCAATGTGTTTAAGCTACCAGGTAAATGCTGTGAGTGGCTGTGGCAGGGACTTTCTGCTGGGCTAGTTACCCGTTAGTAAGAAGTGGCTCTTCTGCCCGACTGGTGGCAAGGGGGAGCTTGTGCCCTCCCTGGAGGCTGGGGCTGCTGCTGCTCACAGTGTCGCCAGCCGCTGGGCCGCCCAGCCGAGGGGAAGGTTCATGGCAGCCAGCCAGAAAATACTTTTTCAGGAAGTAAGTTCTGTGTGAATGTCTTTACATTTTGTGATCTTCATCTCTATCCACAAGCAATTTAAAAAAAAATAGATATATATTAATGATGACCTTCAGCAGCTGCCTTCTTCTAAGCAGGTGCCCCATACCTAGAGAAAGCCCAACTTTGCAGCACAGAAACAACTCCAATCTGAGCTGCGTTACAGGGCCCCTGCAAAAGCACGCCTAGCCACGGAACTCAGACACCCCTGCCGTGAGCGTTACCTCGCTTTTGGAAGTCACCCCGGGTTGCTCAGCTTGCCCTGTGGAAACAGGACAGGCAGCTAGGGCCAGCTGGGGGCGTTGCCTTTGGAGATGTGACCAGGTTACACGCTGCCCTGCAGCTGTTCCCTGCCCTCACTGCATCTTTCTTGCCTGGTAAGGCAGACTGAATGCTCTCTCCCCGGGGCTGCCTGGGTGTTCCCCTGCTTACCAGCCCTGAGTCTCGGTTGTTTCTGCGACAGGGTTCTTCTAGGGGCTCTTGCTGTAGAGCGTTGTGATGGAGCGTGGCGGGGAGATGTCTGCATCCCTGCTCAGGAGGCGCTGCCCCACTGTCGTGTGCCAGGTGCCTCTTTTCTGAGTAGGGGAACGGACACGGATGTGTTCGTACAACCCCAGCCTCGTTACGCTAGTGGTGGAGTCAGAAGAAAGCTGGGCAGCCAGCATGTGCTGCAAGTAGCTCTGGGCGAAAGAATCTGGTGCACCTTCTTCTCAGTAGTTGCTGTTTATTTTAATCTAATCAAATCCATGCTTGCCATCAGCTTTCTGTCATCTTTTTGGTCTTGTCACCTGCTACTCTTGCTGTAATGCTTAGATTGCTCTTTTCAATGCTTGGATTATTTTTGCCAGTTATGTACTTCAAGCACTGCCTAAGTGTCAGTTTAGAAAAACTGAAGCGTTGGGGCAGTCTTTGCCGTAGCTGGAGCGGAGCAGTGTCCTGTGAGAGAGCATGGAGCCAAGGTCTGAACCTGCAGCCCTGTGTAACGAGGTGAGATGCGTTAAGTGACTGCTGGGGGAGACACGGGGCCTGGGGAGCACTGGGGATGCAGCCTGGGTGCGTGAGTTTTATTATTCCTGGTTTACTGTTGAGGCTTTACAGATCACTCCAACTCCTTCCTCTTCTGCTGGTGAGCAGCCTGAGGTGTAGTTCATTTCTGCAGCAAGGCTGGAAAGAGGTTCGTAAGCAGCTGAATGCTGTGAAATGGCACTGTCTGGCTGTACTGCGTTACTGTGAGCAGATAACGCTGCTGACACTGGTCAGGGGCTGGGAGGCTGAGGGATTCTCTCAGTGCTAACAAGAAAGCTGGTTTGGGGTGACGGTGCAAGCTCAGCACTAGGTGTTGCATCTCTCCAGTTCCCGCACTCTGCAGTTGAAGTCCTGCTAAGGATGTACGAAGAGATGTCCCTAAACTGGTCTGTTTGCTGTGAAATACTACTGGTTCCGCACGTCTTCCTTCTGGGGGATCAGTGTTGTAAGGTTTGTTTCTTTGATCCCCTTAAGGGAAGTGCCTTACTGTGAATTCTGCTGTGAGGCCATTTGTGTGCTGGGAAGTTTCCTCATAGAGCTTGAGGTTTCCTGCTGTAGGGAATTATAAGGAAAAGCAGAGCGGGGTTTGGGGTTATTTTTTGGTGGTGGGAGAAGGAAGCTTCATCGGGAGTCCCCTTTAGAGTTCCTTCAATGTAATTGTAGCCATGGCTTGCAAAGTGCCACATGTAGTCTTCAGAGGGGATTGATTGTGGGTGTTTGTCCTGGGAGTAATTCTTCAGATCAATTCAGCAGCCACGGCTGTGGGCTGGAGGGAGCTGACCAGAGCCTGCCAAGGGCAGAGGTGCGCCTGTTGTAGACTTCTTCTTGCCTCCTTGGTAACAGAGGTAACAACTGCAGGACCGTAGTTCTTCCACTGACTCTGCCCTCAGGGAGAAACATTTCTTTCATAAGCAGGGAGGCTGTGGTGGGGCTGCTGTACCAGAGAAACCAACGCAGCTGGCTGAAAACAAGCCTGGAGGTAAGGCCCCATCCCCGTGGCATGTTTGGCAGTGAGGGATTTGCACATATCTCATCTTGTATCTATTCTGTTGAGTTCCTTTATTCCATTAAAAAGCCAATTACTCTTGTTTAGAGTCTAAAAAGCTGCCTTCTGATTTTGAAAACCTTCTTGATGAGGAAGAGATGTAGGCAGAGGTGCCTCCGGCCATCTCATTGTCCATCGCACCCTGTTACACTGAATGGCTCTGGTTCATGAAAGTAAGACAACAAGGAAGATATCCTCTTTTTCCCTTGTACCAGAATTGCTCAGAAGCTGCTCTTATTTCCACTGCCCAGAGAGGAATCTGTAACATGGATGTGATTTTAGGGAGGAAAAAAAATCATGAGGCACTTATTGGGAGAGATTACAATCAATCAAGGCCTCGGTGACCGCGTTAGCATGTTTTGGGAAGAGCTTTTCTAAGTGTTGGTAGTGATGTTGTGGTTTGTTTTATTTGTTCTACTCAATCAGCAAAGCAGCTGTAAGCACATGAACTTGGGATGCTGACTGAGCATTCTGTTGAGCTTAGTGAAAAGGGCAGATTTCCAAAAAGTAATTCACTGGTAAAAAAAAAAAAAAAAAATGCAGACCGAATCAAAATCTTAGTTCTTATTTTAATAATCAGGAAGGGAATTAATTTTCAATTAATTCATTGAATCTTAACGTTGTGAGTTTTTTCATCCAGTGAAGAAAAATGTATTGTTACTCAAAGCTCTTTTCTGCTCCCCTTTGTTTAAGAGCTTTGTTCCCCATCTCTGCAGACAGACAACGATGTTTATACCCAGAAGGCATTATCTGCAGTCTAAGGTTTTGATAATCCACAAGATTTCCCACTACAGAAAAACGGATTGTGCTGAGGAGAGGGAGAGAAGGCATCTGTTGTCTTCTTGCTATTTGTTAATCATCTCTGGTCAATCTTCATATTTTCAAACCCACTGTTACACTGGCGCCTTTCCACATACTCTAGCTCTTTTCATGCACTGGTTCCACCCACAGTGAATCAGGACATTACCGTTCTGCTTTCTATAATGGCTACATTTACATTTCTTTGTTCTCATTGATGGAAATTAGTTTCTAGCTAGAGTTAAAATGCAAATTTAAAACTATGCTCATTAGACTTGAAGTGGGAAATTTTTCTTTCCTGTCCGGGGGTTATCCGGCGAAGCAGGACTGCCCGAACACCGGGTGGTTTCATGGCTCAACCCCTCTTGCTTCAGCACAGGTACAGGACCTCCTTAAGCAACCTGCTCGTGCTTTCTTTATTGCAGACCTATCCTGGTGGTTCAAGAAGGTCAGAATGTCTTCTGATAACAGTGCAGGTGGTACAATAGAGTGTATCAAACCTTGATAATTGCCTTTATATGCTTTTGGTAAAGCTCCTCGTGTACTGATACCTTTAGCATGTGTTGTGATCTATGTCTGTGGTTTATGTCCATGGTTTATTGTAGGTGCTTTGAGAACAGTTTCTCTCGGAAGTATTCTTGAAGCTTCCATTCAGAAGGGGGAAGTGTGGAGGTGTCAGTAGTTGTTCATCTATCAGCGCTATTCCTGGGCGAGTAGTTGGTCATTCAGCATTCATTTCTGCTACTGGTCATCTCGTGTCAGTGTCTTCTGTGCCGGCTTTTTTTTTTTTTTTTTTTTTTCACTGCAGCAGCCCGCTGGAGTGCCTGCTGTGCTCTCCTCGTGTTGCTCTTGTCCTCTGGAACGGTTCCTCCGCCGGGCCGAGAGCAGCAGAGGCAGAGCTGGCGAGGCTGGGTGCTGAGGCTTGGCAGCGCTGCCTGACCGGGCCTTCGCTCTCCACGGAGGTGGTGCTGGTGGGTGGCCTGCCGGTGGCTTCCCAACGCTTCCGCTGGTTTTATCTGTTGCTGGATACTAAATTCCTCCTTTCTTGCACTACTTGAACATCCACTCCCAAAGAAGTGTAATCCAGCTTTGTGTCCAGGGAGGGCAGGCTGCATTTCCTGCAATGAAAGCTCGGTGAGAATCGGAGCCCCTCCAGCAGCCACGTGCTGTTGTAACGTGTGGGGCGGCGTAGGCTGTGCTCTGCGTGCCCCCTTCAGAACACGGTTATCTTGATGTAGGGGGAAAACACTGAGCATGAGGGTGGTTTAAATGGCTTTAGAAAATGACGGTGGAATTTCTCAGCTTTGAGATTGCAGGCACAGGCCCTGAGTTGGTCACAGCTCACTCGGGGATACCCTGGGGCTTTGCAGAGCTGGGGTGCTGCGAGATGGAGTGGGAGAATGCGGTCTTGGGTTCTCTCTCTGCCCCGAGAAAAGCAGCGGCTGGTGCAGCATGATCCCAGGCAGCCTTCATACACTGCTTTGTCCATAACCTTCGGGACAGGGAAGCACACGGCAGTGGGACCTGCTCTGCTTTGGTGGCTGCCCTATCCTCGTGCCCACTGGGTCACGGCAATGTGCCAGCTGGAGGACAAAACACGTGGGCTGGTGTGTGAGAGGAGACCAGGCGGGCTCACCGGTGCCTCCCGTGAGTACCAGGAGGTGAGAGCACTTGGCTGAGAGCTTGTCTGGGAAGGCTTGGGGAGCGTGGTGGCACCAGCTACATGGCAAGGGAGGAAATGGTGGGTGCCACACTGACCGAGGGCAGGAGCTGCCCCTGATGGAGGCAGGGTCGGGGAGCCACAGGCAGTAGTACTGTGAGCAGAACTCTGTGCGCTGTGAGGGTGATTCTTTATTACAATGCACGCCAAATTCTTTGGCAAAAAGAAACTGATACCACAAGAAAGCATATGCATGTCTTTAAAATATACATTTTTTTGTTACTTTTAACTTAATTTGTTAATGAAACTTTCTCCTAGGGGATGTGAGGATAGCAGGAAGTGACCGTGATACACGTGCAGTGACTGCAGAGAGCACCAGTTACACAGCCGTCCAGACAACCTGAGAGTTCTTCACCCTTACTAACCATTTTTATTACTTCTCCATACTTTATCTCTTTGACAACTGTAGAGGAAGCAGAAGGCTTGAGTCCCTCATACTGCTTGTTAGCGGGCTTCAGAAACCGCATGCTGAGTCCTCCTTGCCCCTTACCAGAGCTGCTAGGATGACTGCTGCATTGCTGCCTTGTTGCATGCGTGGGTGCTTGCATGGGTGCATGACTGCCTGCATGCTTCCCTTCACATGCGGCCCGAATGCAGGTCATGCAGGGGACAGTGAGCTCTGACTTCCTTTTCCTGCCCCTTGGGGTGAGGGAAAGAGGCAGTTCAGCAAAAAACCCTGTAAAATACACACGGACAAACCCTACAGTCACTGGGAAAGGGGACCCCGCAGCACTTTTGCAGAACCCCTCCAATGTCACCTTAAAGTTAAGAAATGACTAAGTTGTGTGTGGTTGTCACTTTCTTTTTGTTTAATTTTTTTCTTTTTCCTAGACCCTGCCCGATGGTTTTACGTGTATCAGAGAGGTAACATTTAAACCAGTTTGACTATATCGGTCACATAGTTTTTGTAGCAAAAGTTTTCTTTAGCCAGGAAAATAGGTCTCCCCCTTCCCTCCAGGCTTAGTTTGTTCTCCCTTTCCATGCTGGCAGCAAACAAAATACAAGGTGCTTAAAATCCGTCTGGATCCCAGCTGGGGGAGCGGCCAAGTCCCCTCTGGTGAAGGCAGTCCCAGCTTCCACCCACCCGCCGAGTCCTTCTGTGTGCCCACTGCACCACTTGAGAGGCTAAGTCACATTCTTATCAGTTCAATTACTCTCCATTTGAAGCTTTGACAAAGTATGAATAGGAATTTTCCAAAAATCATCAGAATGAAGTGATTTTCTAACCCTCCTAGTGAAGTTTATTTGCAAATTCTTCTCTGAGCAGCTGCTTGGAGGAAAGCACTTGCCCAAAGGAATGTTTTCTGCAGCATCCCCATGGAAGAACCCGGCAAGCTTTCAGTAGATCTCCACCCATTTCCAGAAGTTGTTCCCTTATGTTTCACTTAAAAATGTTGCTATATTTAGGTGGGAATAAGCAAGGAAAACAAGAACGAGTGGTGTTGCAAGTAAGGTCCAGTGCAGTGGAAGATCACCCTGCTGTCACTTACCCAAGGGAACGGCCGAGGCAGTGTCATTTCCAATGATCCGTAATTAACGCAATGTCTGCGGAAACACTGAAGTGTAGCACGTTGTGTAGCTTAAGTTCCAATCACTCTGCCTGGTGTTAGTTGTGTGCCAGAAGACATTTTGCATGTACCCGTGGCCTTGGAGCACCTCCTTTTCCTTTTAACGCTGTTCTAGCTTCTCTGGATGTATCAGTGGAAGACATTAAAGGAGTAGACATAGAGGAAGTAATTTATACCTGACATTTTGCATAGATCATTGGAAGGGTTAGCCAAGTAGTGCTAAAATTCTGCTTGCTTTTTTTTATTATTTTTATTTTTTGCCTTTTTTCCTCAGTCTCAGGACTTCGTTCAGCTTTGGTTCTTAATGTAGCTTTTCCTGCAGCTGGTGGTGACCCAGGTTCACGTGGGCAGAACAGCCCAGCCAGGCCTGTGTGTGCAACGAGTTGGGCATTGCTGCTCTAGTGGGGAAAATGGAGCTGAAAGTCTGAGGAGCTTGAGGAAAAGGGAGCTCCAGCAATTCCCTTCTGCTGTTTTATTGGCTGGAGAGTCCCTTTGGCTCGGAAATTAATCTTTCCAGCCAAGACAATAATAATAATAATTTATTAATAAAGACTGTTAAAGTTTAATTAAATGCATTTAATATTTGGTACTTCAGTAGGTATCTCAGTGCCATTTTTATTCATCTAGTCATGAGCAGCTTTTACTGAACCCTTTTTTTAGGGTTTGCAGATGTGTGGGCACGTGTTTGTTCGTTATCTGAGCTGTTGTTCTGGGATCCTCAGGAGGAACAAGCCCGTGGCTTCCTCTCTATCTGCCCCATTGGTCTCATGGATTCATGTTAGCCTGACCGGGTTGCATACAGCCTAATCCTTAGCTGCTGGCTGGCTGGAAATACACAGAAGTGCCAGGAATTCCGCACCCGACCCAGGTAGCGGAGCCATACAGGTACCAGCCATTTGTTTCCCTCTGGCAGGATCTGTTTCCTCCAAGGTCTGTCTAGGCAGGGATTCTGTCTGGAGATGGATTTTAAAGATGATGTGGATAAACTGTAGTTAATTTTTTCTGCGGGTCCTTGCTACTCATGCATAGCTAATCTTTTTTTTAATAAAAATAAGAGGCAGTCTAATAATTCTTGCACGTAATTTAATGCCATTCTGCTGTATTTGTAAAATTACTGGTTTCATCTAATACTTGTCAGTTTTAAAATTAACACTGGGCACATTAGCTGTGGTTTACATTCTTGGAGGTTTTTGTTTAACCAAACATGAATTTATTATAAGCAGAATGTTTTTGAAGTCCTCCCCCATTCTTGTGCAGCCTGGCGTTGCATGGCTTTACCTCACAGCCGTCAGAAGCCGGGGACGGGGACATTTGCATTTTTATTAAATCATATACAGCTTCCCTTTGAACTCTTTTAGGCCCTGGGTTATCCTTGGCCAGCCCTGGGGATGCAGGGAGGCATTGCTGCTGCTCGGGCACCAGGCTCTGGGAGTGCTGCGGTGTCTTTAGGCACTTCACCAAGGTGGCTGGCTTTGGTGCAAGGGCTGCTTGTGGAGAGGCAGCTGCTGGCCAGAGGACGGATGGGCAGGTGAATAAATTTGGGCCCAGCTGTCATTTGCAGCCAAAAAAGCAGCTGGTAGATAGCATGCAATTGTTTCTGATGTTATCGTACCCAACTTGAGCCTTGTCTGTGATCAATTTAATTTGTTCCCCATATGCAGAAAGGATTGTTGGATCTCGCCAACATTGATTAGATGTTTTTGTATGGAAATTGGGAGCTCAAGTGACTGCTACCTGGTGTCCTATCTGCAGAGGGCTTTACAAGGACTCGAGTTGTGCCCTGCCCCATCGCCCGCCCCTGCTGGTAATGGAGCTGCTTTTTGCCAGGCGGCTCTGGACAGTGCCCCCCCCCCCTTGGGGTATTTGTCTTGGTTCTGCCTTACAGTGCTGGTCTTGTTTTAGGATCAACTGCCAATGAAACAACTTTTTCTGTTCCATGGCAGATAAATGTACCCGTGTCCATTGGAATGGAAAGATCTGGGGAAGTGAAATAGTGGAGCAGGTCATCTTTCTCCACGTTAAGCAGATTCGCTGTCTTTAATGCGGGACTGGGTCCCTCTGCCTGGTTCTGTGATATAAAGCAGTAGGCAGATGTGGCTGAAAATCTGTTTTCCTCAGTGGTAAAACTGTTTTGTCAAGAAGCACGTCCCTGTACAAGACAGCTTTTACATGAATGGGCTTAAATTACTCTGGTTTATCACTTGGAGAAATGCAAATTGTGTTCAGCAAGGCTTACAGCAGTGAAAGACAGGCACGTTTGCAGACAGTCTAAGTGTGGAAATCTTCAAATTGTGAAGATAACAAAAGTTAAAATTAGAACAGATATCAAAGGATGTATAAACCAAGCCTTGTCAAGTAATTTCCAAAGTGGATTCGGTTAAAATATTGATCTACTCTAATGAAAATTCATTCTCTGCTCTTGAGCAAGCAGAAGAGAAATGAAATGCAATATCTTTCATTAGCAGCAATCCATAAAATATGCATGTGCATGAAAGTACGTCAGGAGTATTTTTCTTTGTAAAGTGAAGCCACGCTTATTTTGTTTGATACACAAAATGTGCCTATCTGATGGCCTTAAGCAAATAGAGATGATTTTTTGCCCCCAAAATGTAAACTTAAGCAATTATTCTAACCCGGAGCTACCCTGTAGTAAGATCACCACGGGTGCTTCTGCCAGCCCCAGGGATTCATACCCTGCTAGTGAAGCAGCCATAAAAGGGGACAAACTCTAAACCTGGAAGTGCTATTTCCCCTTCCTCCTGCTCTAAACAAATCCCAAGCATACCAGCGTGTGTGAGTACCTGAGCAAGCGGTGCCCCCGCCAAGCTGTGCATGCTGCCTTCAGGCACGGGCGCAGCTCGCTGCAGCCATCAGGCACGGAAAGGATCCCCCCTGGGTGCGTTTCTGCCAGGGCTGGGGTGCGAAGGAAAAGCTCAGCAGGGTGCTGTAAGCACCAGGGGTGTCTGATCTCTGCTGCTGGTCATGGGTGGCTCCTGGGCTGTACAGGGACGTGCGCTCCCTTTGTGTCATCCACACCCACCTCGTGTGCACTTGTGCACTGAAAGAGAAGAAGGTGTGAAGTGTTGGAACCCCTGCCATGCCTGTTCCCCCCATTCAGACCTCTCAGGAGGTTAGCCAAGCTTTTAACAGGAGGAAAGCAAGGAAGAACAGGACACTAGATAAAGTGTCTAACATCGTGCTTTCCTGGTGAAACTGTACATCACGACGTATCGTTGTACAGCCACTTTTACTTGTGCTCATCGCTATAAAGTGAGTGTCATCTGAAGAAAAGAGGGATGCTTTTAAGTGCGAGGGCTTGTATTTCATCCAGCACCATCCTGGAGATCTGGGAGGGCCTGAGCCAGTGTGGTAATGAAAATGTAAATAAGGGGCCATACAATATGCATGATGGAAGGCAGCGGTAGATGGGGAAGTGACAGACTCCTTTTTCACCACTGAGATTACTGTGGGTAATTTAGTGGGTGTCAGAGAGCAGAAGATAAAGGTTTATAAAAACTGACTTAGAACATGAGACAAACAAATAATGACGGAAACCTGCTGGGGGGAACAGCTGAGTTGGAAGGGATGGATTTGCTCTTAGGGCTCTGCAGGCAGGTCTTCCTGGCCTGCGGGTTGGTGCCAGAGCCAGGCGTGTTCGCTGGTAGGGAGCAGGGATGGAAGAAGATGTTGCTGAGGAAGGCGCAAAGTTTAAATGTAGGCACCTGGCAGACACGTGGGAGGGAAGGTTTGATCTGTGAGACCTGTTAATGTGAAGTTAAGCCTTTTAGAAGTGTTTTATCTTTTAAAACAGATCAGTATGATCATGAAAAAACACTGAAAATGGCTTTTTGTTAGCAAGTGATAAACAAAAGCACCTAAAATTCTCTGTAGTGTTTGTTTTCCCCACTGAGGTGCCAAGAAATGCCCAGGACTGCTCTGTTGCATCGGGGCGTCTTCCACTGTAGGAACAATTTACCCCGTTTTTGAAGTGGAAATACTGTAAAATTGCTGTTCTGGGATTGTTTTGAGTGCCCCCTTGGCCAGATCTAAGGCTTCTTATTTATTTATTTATTTATTTTATGGTAAGTTGCATGGTATTTCCTGTGGGAAAGGAGAAAGGAGCAAGGGTTAACCCGCAGGCAACCATCAGATCCTCTTCAGAGGCAGAGATTAATGCTGGTTCTGGAAGAGAAAACATGGAAAAAAATAGAGCATCCTTTTAAAAGGGATGAATTTTTCATAATTTCTGTTTTGCATTGTGTTACAAAGAAAAGCAACGCATTTCTCAGTATGGAAAAAGGGAGGGGCCTGCAACAGTAATGTGGCTTCGAAATACCTGCTCTGTGGGACCAAGGCCTGGGAACCAACTGGAGGAGCAGCTTGCGGGGCAAGCTGAAGGAGATGAGTTGCACTCTTATGGAGTAATGATTCATTGGATGAGGCTAGTATTATCAAAGACAATATGTCCTTATTAAATTAAATATTCATCAAATAATATTTTAAAATGTTTGGGGAAAAAATTGCAAGTTCCTAATTTTCAGTCTACTCATACACAGGACATCTGGGTAAGTCAAAAGAATGAGCTTTGAGCTGTAGTCCCATAGATTTTATTTTTTTAAACTACGTAGAGCTGAGCAAGTTTTCCGCGAGTGAGACCTTTCTTTAATTATTGGGCTCTAGAATACGAACACAAATTCCAGTAAGTGCTTTGGAAAACTGGTTGCTTAAGAAGGAGGTGGTGGAAAATAAATGGCAAATATCAAAATTAGTTGTCTTGAAATACTTTTTGTTAGGAGTGTGACTTTTCCCAGATGGACCTTTCCTGCCTCTGTAGAAACAATGTGACTGACCACATCTTGGGGGGTGCAAATAAAATATGAGGTTAATCCCCCAGGCTAGCTCCCCTTACTGGCCTCGCTGCTTATGTGAGCGTGCTTAGGTTTTACTCTTTGAATTATATTATAGATATCTGAATTATATTATAGATATCAAAACTAAATAGCCAGCATTTTACTCCTACATGTTACATTGAAATTGTAAAGAACTTGAGAGGAACTCAACAGCAAGTGTCGGCGGAAGGCTGGACATACTTAGCTGGTTACAGATCAAAGGCTCAGAGCCCAGCTTGCACATACACCGTCAGCACGGCTTCCGACAGAATAAAGAAACGAGTCAGGGTCCCACGTACAGTGCTTACTGCATTGCTCTGGGGGACAGTAGGGAAATGCAGGGGAAGGAGCCTGGGCTTGTGCGCACCTTTTGAAGGACTTTGGGTGGCTCACAGTGAACCAAGGGTTAAATAAAAAGGTGTTTGCCATGCAGTGTGTGCATTAGCGGTGACTCCATACCCTGGCTCCTTTCTAAATGGTTTTGTTCTCTCCCTTTTCCTACTGCTCATTCCCCTTCCCTCATTCTAAGGATTTTCTTCCCCACTGTGTTTTTCTCTACAGCTTTTTTTCTGCATTCTTTCGTTTTGTGACATCCGTTCTTGTTCAAAGAAAATGGCCTTTTTGCCTTATTTCACATTCTGTTCTTCCTCTATCAGACATCCTTCTCCATCTCCTTTCTTCTAACAGCAGTGAGAATTCCTAGACTCTGTGTTCCCTTTGCAAGGAGAAGGTGCCTCCTTCAGGTCTCTTCCTGCCCCTGGCTGCTTTGCAGTCACTTTTTCTGCATCATAAATGGTCGTGATATTCTCATTCTATGCCATGCTATGACAAAGTCTCTTACCTTTATTCCCCTCCAGTTTCCCTAAGACCTCCAACAAGACATATCTCCTGCCTATATCTATATAAAATAACCTCTTCTGTCAGGTACATAAGAACTGTTGAAAGTCAATCTCCCCAAGTTTCCAAGAGGTACCTCGTGGAGCTGTAAGCGCTCTCCTGACTTGAACCTGTGTAGTTCCATAGGAAAACTTGAAACCAGAATGAACAGCTTGAAGCAGCCCATGCTGAACGTGCCAGTGGCTGCAGCATGTTTAATACTGCGGTAGGATTGTGTGCTTAAAACCCACAAGGCTTCAAATTAGTGTGTGCTGTCTGACACACACTGTGACGTTTGTTGTGAAGTTGACAAGCACAAGGAGGATTTTTCTTCCTCCCCACCTTTTCCAGTCAACAAGGGAGCAAGTTCCATTGCGTATCTTAACGGTATGGAGATACACAAGTAGCCTGTGGTGAGCTCATGTCAGTTACCAGCCTTCTGCTCTGCCTTTTGAGAGCTGTGCAGTCTCTGATCTCCATCGCTCTTTGGTGCTGACTTCGTTGTTCTCATCGATGGGATAGCCTCTAACTACAGAAAGGGCTGAAACGAGCTATGGCTGCAAACCCCAGATTTCCTCCCCAGCCCACTTGTTCTTTATATATTTCATGTAAAATTAAGCTGTTCTGTCTGTGCGCTCTGACCTCTGCGGTGGGACGTAAGCCGTAACTCCAGGCAGGAGCGCAGGTTAGAAGAACCAGCTGCAGTGGTGTTACCTTACCTGGCGTGAAAGAGCAGGCAGGGGCATGGCAGAAGACTGCCCGGTGCTGTACCAGGGGCCCTCGCTGCTTGAGCCCCACACGTGCTGGCTGTGAAACCCCAGAGCCTGCGGACAGGAGGACTGGTTATAACCCAACCTGATCTCACCAGTATTCCATCTGATTTCTTAATCCAGAAATAATGAACCAAGGTTAATTAACCATGATGACTTATGTGTGTCCTCCTTTAATAATGTTCACTTGTAAGTACAGAATTTATTAATTTACAAAAGAATAGCTTTGTTACGGTCTGTTGATGCCCTGAGCCAGTCTGCTCAGAATTCATGCCTTGCCTTTTTTCAGAGCGACTCCATTTCCTTGCACACTCCTAGAGCAGTCCTTGTCTTTTAGCAAGAACTACTATATTATACTTGAACCTAACAACCTAACACGCTTTCACAAGGCAGATACTGAGTTTTGATGATAATGTGAGTTGTGTAGTCCATGATAATGAAGCAGTTGATGACTGCTTTACTGAAAACAGTTTGAAGGGGAGTACTAGTTTTTATGCCAAATGATGTGTGGATATAGATGAGATTTTTATGTCAGCTGAAATCTGCATCTGGTCTTTGAAGTTTAGATGACCTTAAATTGACACACTAAGCACCTCTGTGTTTTGGGGCTTTACCTGTGCTGCTGCGGAAAGTGACTTGACAGGCAAAAAGGCAACTCAGAAAAGAGGGGAGGTTAAGATATCCCAGGATGTGATATGTCGCAAGGGTTTTTCTTACTTGTGGGAGAGTCATCTCTTGAAGAAAACACACACACGTATTTTCCACTGCTTATCAGTTTCCCTAAAAAGCCCCTATAGATGCAAGCTGGTGTTATTCCAGATTCAGCAACTGTGGATGTAATTTGAATTTCTCCTAGGAGATATTCAATAATATCTGACAGACTTGTTAGTGTTAGGTCAGAGGTTGGACTAGGTGATCTTGGAGGTCTCTTCCAACCTAGATGATTCTGTGATTCTGTGAATGTGACCCTTAGTGTCTCCACTAGTAAGCATTTGGGTTAGTATACAGGAGTTTCCCTCTCTGTTTACCCTCAGTGTAAGGTCACTGTCTAATATGCTTAAGCACGTCTGTTCACTTACTTATATTTGCACAGCTTTCTTTAAAGCTGGTACTTTGAAAGGCCTATGTCTCAGTGTTGTTTCAATATTTAGATAGGAGGTATCTGGTGTTGCCTTTTGGAGCACTGTATCTGCTGCCTATCCTTCTGTTCTCACCATCGGTTTTGGCTCTGTGAATGGGGTGCTGATTGGCAGCCCCAATAACAAACATGAGCTATTGCTTTACTCATACGGCTTTTATTCTGCTTTCAAGAGATTGAATACAGTTATACAGATCAGTTCCATTGATGGTTTCATTTTTTTCTGTTGCTCTTGAAATACAATCTCTCCTGTCCATCATGTTAACAGAGTGAAGGCAATAACCAAAATAAATATTTTCCTGTCTCCTCTTTCAGATAAAATTGAAGATGAATTAGAAATGACTACAGTGTGCCATAGACCCGAAGGACTGGAACAGCTTGAAGCACAAACCAATTTCACTAAAAGAGAACTTCAAGTGCTTTACAGAGGATTTAAAAATGTAAGAATGATACCACAGTGAACTAAGTCTAATATGTATGTATCCCTACCAGCCTGAACTGCTCAGCTGCATATTGTATCCTTCCCCCATTAAATATCAGGAGGTTTGCACTATATATCCGCTGCCACAGCAAAATGAGCTCATGATGTCCCTCACCATAATCTGCCTAAAACTGGGTTTGGATGAACATGCAGCACACAATGCTCATTAAGGTTGTTCCCTGTCAGTAAACACGCTTGCAGTTTCCTCAACTGTGTCTGTACTTCACGAGAATCTGAAAATGTTTTCATGTTTACTGATTTAATTCTTGTTGGTTCCTAATGCTGGAAGATGAGTTACACTGTTTGCTTGTGATTAGTTGCTCAGGATTTTGTTGTGTCGTCATACCCCTGCCCCCCTTTCCCTAGCTTGGAGAGTTCTTGCTCTCCTAGTAGGATGTTATCAGAGCCCATGAGGACTACGAAGTCCAGTGTAAGTAGTGAACAAGGCTGGAGTGGTAGAACTCAGCGCTTTCTTAACCAGTGCTTTGCTAGGGTCTCTGAAATACCTTCCTTGCTGTGCTGGATGGGAATCCTCCCCAGGAGAACACTGCTCTGTGCTGAGAGCAGGAGCTGGCTGTGCCAGCAGCCAGGATGCAAAACAGACAGCTTCAGCCTTGCAGCTCTCACTCAGCAGGTCTGACGTTTATCCCTTGTCCCTCCTAATTTTGCTATCATTTTGCAGTACCAGAGGCATTACCTCCCAGGGCAAGAACAATGATAAACAAGTGCATTTAACTTGTGACCTAAACTCTTTCGAAAGACCTCCCCAAAGGTCTTGGTATTAATTGGGAGTGCTGGTGAGATGCTGTTTTATGTCGTTAGGAAAAGCAGTTTGTTTTCCTCCAGCTGCTAGGCACACAACATGCATGAAGATTTAATATTTAAGATTTAAATTGAAAGGGCAGCTTTAGCTTTTGTAGCCTATAAATCATGGTTTCAATGGAATGAGTAATTATGCACAGTAGTCAAATTGTCTCAGCTGTTACCATATTTCCTATTGTACCAAACCATCTGCTTTTTGGGATGATGTTACAGTGCCATCTGGAGATTCAAAATGCCCATGGGAATACAGTCATTGTTTCTCTCTAGCTTCTACTTTCTGTTTGCTCTCAGGGATCACACAGGTCCTGTTTAATCACGAGGCAACACCTGGGTTACCACAGAGCATTTTACAGGCACGTGGAATGGGCACAGGGACAACAAGGCCCCTCTCAGCCCAGCTGCAGTCTGGAGCTACGCAGCCTGGTGTAGCCTCCAGGCTAGTGCCCGGTCTGACCAGGGTCCTAATTCCCAATGCTTTTCCTTCCAGGCATTCTTTTGTCTCCAAAATCTATTTCCCTGTGCCCCACAAGCCTGGGACCATGCCAGGCAGCATGGACACAAGGTGTGTTGGCTCAGGGAGGTGCCGGCATGCAGGAAGCAAATCCCTGCTCACCTGGAGCGCTGCGAAGCACCTGAGGGAGGTTCTGGTCTCCTACTGCTGCAGCACTAACCCATCAGGTTACAGCAGTTGTCAGGTGCTTGAGCAGAAGCAAGTCCTAAAAATATGTGATTTCTAGGGTAGAAAAGATGTGGAAAAGATGCTTCAGAGTTTTAGAAGGAGTCAAATTATTCTAATAATTGAAAGTTGCTGATAGGCTTTTCTGTATTCAGTTGGTTTCTGCAGCCGGTAAAGCTGCTCAGCAAAGAACTGAAATGTCATTAAGCCTGTTCTTTCTCACCTGTTCTTTCTCTGTGTCATTAAAAATAAATGCTGGCCATTCACACTGCTCTGAAAGAGCAAATCCTGTGAGACCAAATGAATCTCTCCTTACATCCTGATGTACACCGTGCCCCGGGAGCTGACCCCCAGGGTCTCCAGGCTGAGTGAGAGCTGCCGCGGGAAGGCGGTCTGGTGTTTCTGCACTGGACTGGAGGCTTTCACCAAATTCATATTTGTAGCTGCTCCACCAAAGCAGAGCGTGCTAACCTGGCTGGGTGGCCAAAAGTCCCCTCTGTCTGTGCCTTCCCTTTTCTTATCCAGTTATGCAAGGGTGCTGTCTTCCAGTATCTCCTGATACCGGAACCAAAAGGATTCATTTATTTTGGCAGATCTCTCCTCCCCAAGGTGTGTTACACAGAACAGTCTGTCTTGCACCTCGGAGTTAGCTGCTGCCAGGCTGGAGCCAGCTTGAGATGAAGCGCTGGGGCCAACTGCTTTGGCTGTCAGTCTGTAAGAGCAAGATAACTGAAACGGCAAAAAGCAGAGCCCTGGGTGGATCCTGCCTTGGTTTAGCTTAACAAAATAAAATGTGATTGCTTCTGTCTGTAAATCCATCAGAAGAGAGAATTGTTTGATCTAAAAAGCAAAATCGGCATGAGCTGGAACTAGAAGAAAGTTCCCACTCCGCAGAGGAGTGAAGTTTGGCATCAGCTACGGAATAGAAGGGAGGAGAGTGAGAAACTATTTTTAAGATTAAAACTGATAAATCGGCGATTAATCAAGTGACCACCAACAACAGAGGTTTGGACTCAGTGATTCAATACGTCCCCTCTAGACGTTTCTCATGACATGTTATTTGGATTCAGAGCATAAATGTAAAAGGGTTGGGATCTTTCTGGAGTTTTCTGCTTGTTTCAGGAGAGTGTGTGCTGTTAGAGGAAATGGCTGCCAGGGATACTTTTCTAATGCTAAATCAGAAAACAGCAAACAACGAGGGACTGTTAGAGATGTTCTGACTTTGTTTTAGTGCAAATATTTTAGCAAATCTGCAGTGGGTGAATGAGCATCGTGTGAGATGTAATCATCTGGAACAAATCAGGTTTTGGGAGGTCAAGTGGTGTGAGCAAGGTAGGGGTTCTGGTATTTCCACAATTCCCCACGTATACGCATGTCTCTGGGAGAACATGGGAAGGTGAATAAATACGTGGACTGTTTATTTGCTTAGAGATGCAAATCTGGATTCTGGAGCCTGAACACAGGAAAGTCTGTGGGCAGGTAACTGATGCTTCCAGTTCAGTGAAACCTGTCCCTCTGAGCACTCCTTGTCCCGGGCTGGCTGTTAGCCAGGAGCAGTCTCGATGGGCTGGTTACGTTATGCATAGCCCCCTTTCAGTTCTGCTGATAATCCCTGCTTGGCTGCGTTGTACATCTTTGGAAACAATCAATGAAGTTAATTTCTGATTCCAGCAGAAGAAAGTACAGCAAGTACGTTTTTCTTTGATTTCTTTTTTCCTCATAATGTGGTTTCAGCTCCTTTGTGGTTTTAAAAGAAGTCTAAGAAGGTAGATTCATATATGTGGCTCATACTGCCAGTGCCAATGCTTGATAGTTGGGTTTTGGAAAATGCGGGGTTTTTCTGCACTTGACAACGATATAAGAAAAAAAAAAGCATTCACATTTTGTGCTAGGCATTTTGATAGAATTTGTAGGCTGAAGAAAAGAGAGAGATCTGAAGTCTAACCCACTGCTGATGAAGGAGGGCTTTCTGTATGCTAGAGTGAAGGATTGTGCTTTTTCGTACTGCCAAGAAATTTTTCTTGAATGAGTAAACCTCTGCTGTCTGCAGTGGAATTTAAACTGGCACGGAGCTTACCTGCTCCTTCTCACAAGAGACATTTCCTTTGAGTCAGCTGTATTAAGTTGTGCTGTGGCACTAATGAGGCCTCTTGAGCATTATTTGACGCTTACAAAACAAAATTGTGATCAGTTAAGTGCAAATGAATTGGTACTAGCATATGTGTCTGAAAGCAACCCAGTTACAGAGCTAAGCAGGGTGATCAATGCCAGCGCTGCCTCTCCCCAGCACTCCTGGAGGCTTGATGCAAGCGGTTGTTCGGCTTCCAGGTGGAGCATCAGGAGCAATAAGGATCAGGTGGAAATCTAGAAATCGTAATCAGGCCCCCTGACAACTGCTGCAAGAGGCCTCGCCGCCGTGAGGAGAAGGCCCGCAGCAGCCTGCCTGCTCTCCTCAGGCTTGGGCTCACTGGTCACTGGTGGTTGGTTGTGCTTCTTGGCAATTTCTATATTCATATCACCCAGACGAAAGGAAGGAATGCCTCTTTGTGTCGTGTGCCGGCCTCTGAAGTTCGGCAGAGGCCCACAGTGGGCCTTGGGGTGGTTCAGCATTGCCGTGATCAGAAAGAAAACCTCTATCCGTGACTGGATGCTGTCTCATGACAACAAAACCAGAAAGCTTTGTTAGTTTTCTGTGCAAAAGACAAGCTGAGGTCTGGTCCTTCAGCCCCTGGTGGTGGATGCCCCCGTCGATCTTTTCAGCCCCTTGCTCTGGAGCAAGCCCTGAACGCTGGTGCTGGAGGAGGGCGGCCCCAGGGAGGGCAAAACCGCAGGGTCTGGGTGTTCATTGCAACACTTAAACCAAGCTGATGGAAGGGCAGCGAGTGAAGGATAACTTTAGGGTTTTTCAAGCAACAAATTCACCTTTACTTAGCTAAAATCAATCCCAAATCAGTAATGGCTTTCTACCCAAATGGCAGGTCAAAGACATCAGGATCTCTTCTGAACTGGGGGGAAGGAACCCGATCTAATTGCCCTAACTCAGACAGGCACGGATTGCGTGTGGTTAAGGAGTTGCCTCTGGTGTTGCCTAAGGTACCCCTCCTTGCTCCTCTTCTGGGACTGTGCAGGATAAAGCCATTTCTCTCCTTCATTCTGTCCTTTTCCTTGGTTAGTGAATGCACATCAGCAGCAGGTGATGCTGGCAGATCAGAGGCTTGAAAAAAAGCATTTTTCTCTTTTATAGACTTTTTGTGGAGGAAGAATTTCTTGTCAAAGTCCTTTTTGTTCTTAAAAGATAATCAAAAGAACTCATGAATAAGTAGTCAGAGGCTTGAATCTTCCAGCTTTCTGTGCCACCAATTCAAAG
Organism: Oxyura jamaicensis; assembly: GCF_011077185.1. Lineage (NCBI taxonomy): Eukaryota > Metazoa > Chordata > Aves > Anseriformes > Anatidae > Oxyura > Oxyura jamaicensis. The sequence continues at coordinate 5,623,859 of NC_048905.1, forward strand.
GGATTTTCTTAAACTCCCTAGGTTTGCTCATCCCACATAGAATCACTTGTAAGGCTACCGGAGTAAGCACTTGTCTGCCTCTGGTCTGCAGTGCGGGATGCCGTGTGTCCGTGCTCTTTGGGGCACGTGTTGGCTACCGCTGAGCAGGGGCAATTGCTGCGAACAGGATCGGACACCTGCAGGTGGGGACAGAGCCTGGGCGTCTGTGCCAGGCGGTGTTTCTGAATGTGGGAGAAAGCTGTCGGTTTTTTGTGCCCGTCAGCCTGTGCTCTGTGAAGGATCGGTGCTGTGGTTAGGTGGTGTTTTGCTCTGGTTCAGCTTTCAAAACTGGTTGATGGGTAAAAGTTTGAGGAATGGCTCAAGGTGGCCGAACAAGGGAGGAATCAGCTGTGTTCATAACCACAGGGCTGGAAACTTCCCTCTCTGTTTTGGCACGGTTTTTTTTGACAGACTGCTGGAAAAAAAAGCAGGGTTGATCAGGCCAGCTCCCAGAGGTCAGCTGAGGCTCCAGACCTTCCTCTGGGTTCAGCCGGGGCAGGCTCGTAGCTGCATTTTGGAGGAGTGAGGTCCCTTGCCCTGGAAAAGACATGGAGCTGGCACCAGTGCAGCAGGGAGGCAGGCATTGATCTGGGTCCCCAAGCTGCAGTTGTCCTCTTTGCTTGCACGTAACTAAGCCAAACTTGTTCCTGAATTTACTTGAGTTGCCCAGATAAACAGGTTAAAATGTTATGCTCTGAAGCCTTATACTTGTAAGCTTTTTTGCAAGAGTTTGCTGGTATGTGCTGTTAGCCTCCATGGAGCTGATGTCAGGGTATCTGGCTACAGTCTTATGCTGAAGATTAATGAATTAATATATGTGGAGGCATAGGATGGGGACGGGGAAGTGTTAGCTGGCAGTAACATCACTTAGAATTATTAGATGAGGGCTTCGTGCGACAGAAGGCATGAGCTACCTTTCCAGGTTGTCTTGTAAAACAGGAATTAAACGCTGCTGAAAACACTGTTAAAAATGTTGGTAATGGTGAACCAAGTCTATGAGATGCTTAAGAGGAAATGGCAGCCTGAATTATTTTAATTTCTTCAGCTGCACAGCTTGTACATCCAGAACACTGTGGGAACGGGGATGCGATTTGTGTAATTGCTCTCTTTGGGCTTGTAGAGTTTTGCAAATGAACCTTTACAGAGCTGGGGTGGTTTTTTGATTATTTTTTCTTGTTTTGGTTTTTCAACAGGAATGTCCTAGTGGGGTTGTTAATGAAGAGACATTCAAACAGATCTATGCACAGTTTTTTCCTCATGGAGGTAAGCAGAATACTTTGTGAGGTTTATCGAAGCATGCCTTAACATTCATTATGGCCAACTGGCTGCAAAACTACTATTTTGTGCTAGAAATAAAACTACTTCGGATAATCTGTGCTAGAAAAGTTAATTGAGCTTAAGGTCTGCAGGATCTTAAAAACACAAACAGCAGTGGAAGAAAATTGTTTTAGGCCCTTTGAACAGTTATTTCACAAGGGCATAGACAAAGCCACTTCAGAGATTGCTAGTTGTTGTCAGCCCTTTATTCTCTGCTAAACTGCTCTGCTCTGAGAAACTGGGGACTGAGTCTGTTTTCTATACTGACGTTCTGGGTAGCAGAAAGGTAAATGAATTGCCTCAGTGTGCTTGTGCTTCCCTGCTGTTGGACTGCTGTGAATGTACTAGCTAGCACAGAAGGATTTCAGACCTAATTTTGGCCTGCAAATTAATAAAAACTTCCCTGACATTTTTGGTGCAGTTCTTAGTTGATGTGCGAACACCTAACTCCTTGAAATGATCATTTCTGGTGTTAGTGTGACTAAAGCAAGGTCACTTCATGCACTGGAATATTGAAGTATCGCATTAAAACTCACAAATAATGCATGTTTTTGCCTTTTAAAACTGTCAAGAATCTGTAGGATCTTTTAACTGGTTATGTCCTGTGGAGATATTGTTCTCCAACTGAATGAAGTAAGTGATGGGTGTGCAGCCCCCCCCACCTCTCCCTTACGGTTTGTGTAACCTTAGTGTTATAAATTCAGAGGTATCAGATTTCTCAAAGACTATCTTTCACTTCTATGGCTTGCATGGATTAACTTGTGCATCCCAGAGATAGTGAAGTACCTCTGACTTACTAGAAAGTGTCATCCTGGCTGTGACGTGTCTGTTACACCCTGCTCCTCTCCTTGACAGGTTTTTGGTTTTACAAATCTGTCACCAGATGTTACCAGTGGTCTGGTATTTCTTAATGTGTGTTATATGCTATTGAAAAGCACAAAACAAAACAAAAACCTTCTCGTTTAGCATTTTAGATAATCAGTTTATCTTAATAAGACTTATTTTGTGGGAGTGTCCCTCTAATAAATCTGTCTTTTCTTGTAGAGCTATTTTATTTCTGAATCCTTCTCTTAAAAATGAAGTAGCTAGGGTTTTTTTCCTCGAGTCCGAGGTACTCTATCTATATGGATGACAGTAACTTAAGTATTTAAGTTTTCTGCACACTTTTACAGATTTGAATAATGTGGAAATATTTAGTGATTTCATAGAGATGGGAGCAAGGAGGTGCTGGGTCATTCCACCTGACTGCGGGCACAGCGCAGGGCACCAGGCTTCCCGCAGGCACCCCTACGCGGCCTGTGAAGACTCAGGCTTGACTAATGCTGTGCTCTAGAGGCAAAGAACAGGGGAGACGAGAGAGCATGGCTGTTCAAACAGCAATGAAATAATTATGTGGATCTAATGTCACTTACTTCCATCTTCAAAAGGTGGTCTATAGGAACCCAGAGAGTGCTGTGAGTTGCAGAGAGCAGGCCGGTAAAGGTCTCAAGTTCACAATTTTTATTTTTTTTCTGCATACCATTACTGCTTTCCCTGGGTAGCAGCTGGCCTTCATGTGGCCATAGGAGCTGTTCTTCTCAATAGAAAAGCTTTTCTGAAACCACCACCTTAAGAATGGAAAGGATGAAGAAGTCTCAGATGAGATCGTTCTCTAACAGCCGTGGGCCAAACTCGTGTTACTGGAACTAGATCCCGCTGGGGCTGGACAGTCCCCGGGGACCTCTGCTGTATTTTACACAAAGCAGGAGGCAGAGTAAGGAAGCACAGGCAATTCAGTCCCTCTTCTGGTGCTGTTCCTGCTTTTCCTGCTGAATCTAGTACTACATTTGCCTCAAGATGTGCTTACAGGCTGGTTTTTGCTGATTCTTTCAAGTTCAGCTCCGTTAACCAGGTCATGTCCACCGTAATACAAGATTTTGCATCCAAAGCTGTTTTAAGCGTGGTGGTGCAGGGTATACACGAGTCCGCATTAATACTTACCAGCTCATAGAATATCTGGCGATGCTATGCAGTTCGTTTTTATCCTGAAAGAAAACGAGGTCATGAGCGTTGCCTGGAGTATTGGAGCATAAGACCGAACTGTTGTACCGATCAGTGCCCTCTGTGTTTTTCAGATGCCAGCATGTATGCCCATTATCTCTTCAATGCCTTTGACACTGCACAAAATGGCTCAGTGAAGTTTGAGGTAATTGTTTTGCATGTTGTTTTGATGCCTCTTCTCTCCGTCTTGTCTTTTAGCTTCTCCATCCGTTTTTCATGGTAGGCTGGTAGGATTTCCTGGGTTCTGTGCCAGAGGTCTGGCTAAAACCCGCTGATGGTTTAAGTTCTTATTTAGTTTAATAAAGGCTTTCAGTGCAGAGGGTGTTGCATGCTTCCATTTACTGAAGAAACATGCAGGTCACGTTAGTCAGTGCCACAGCAAGTGTTAATCCCAGAGGGAGAAAATGCAGAGATTTATGAGAAAACATAGGTCAAGAATGGTCCTGTATGGAGAGAGACCAGCGAGTGGCACAGATAACGTGGATGGCAAAGAGAGGCCAGTAAGTCTTGTGCTTTCTGCAGCTACCATGCATTGGGTTACATTGGTATGTTCCTGGAATATACTACATATTTTTGAGCTTATTTGAGATGTTGAACAAGGCTTTCAGCTAGCTGGGCCCTAAGGAAACCCAATCCACCCCTTAACTAAAAGGCTTGTGGCTAAGAATAGCTGTCCTTATAGAGCTCACACGCCCAGTGGTGGGGGTGCAGGTGGCAACAGAGGGAGATGCCAAGTCATAGACCGGTGAAGAATGAGCTTCGTGGTTTTGAAGGCAGTTTACTGAGATGATAAAACTGGAAATCATTGGCAGTCCTGCTTTTGCCACCAAACTGCCAAGATCTCCATTAGTTTCCAGGTGCAACTGAGGAAAATATTTCATTTATCGAATGTAAAGTGGGAATGTTGCCACATGCATATGTGCATCTCTGTAGCGATGGCTGCAGTGGGAGTTTTGCATATGGCAGCTGCTCAGAAGAACATCGAGAGACTTCCAGAAACCTAAATAGACTGAGGCACAGCAGAATCCTTAGGCAAGGATTAAAAAAAAAAAAGTGCTGAGCTTTCCTTCCTGGCAAACCTGTCTCGTTAGTGATTGTCAAATGCAAGCATTTTGTCCCCTTTTTTGTATAGTTCAGCAAATCTTAATTCCTCTGAGCCATGGTAAAAAGGAGCAGAGTGGTGCGCTGCCCCATGCAGAGCCAGCAGAGGTAACATAGGGAGGACTCGGTACGTTAAATGAGGTACCAAGAGTGGTACAGTTGTTCTAGTTTGAAGCTCTGCCTCCTGGACTAATAAATCCCTGTAGCGATGCTGCTTACGGTGCCTGAGCCATTGTGCAGTAGAAACAATAAATCAAAGTTATTGGAAGCAGTAACTTCACTGTAAATGAAAAATACAATTAAAATGCTGTGTCCCAGACTGAGTAATTAGTGGTGGGAATCGCATCTGGTCAAATCTGTTGCATTTTGCCAGAGGACAAAACCTGAGGCTCCCTGCATTACAGAGGAGCCTGGGACCTTTCCATCCCTTTCCAGGTGGGCACAGAGAAGCTGCTGGATCTTCCTCCTCCTTTGCCCAACCCACTCTTGGGCTGGGGGGTAGAAAGCATCAGCTCCTGCTGATGCAGTTGAAATCCAGCAGCGTTTAACCAGGAGGCAGCAGTCTGCATGGCTGCTTCCTGCAGCAGCCCATTGCTAGGAGGAGGATTGCATTGGAGCATCTAGCGATGCTCTTAAAAATCAGACATGTTCTTAGCCTACGTCTGTGCAGAATTTAGAGTTTGGAGCTGATAAATTGGGATGGGTAGCAAGGAAGTGGTCCCAGCTCCTGGCTTCATGCGTCCCGTGCTGCTCCTGGCAAGTCCAAGCAGTCACAGCTGTAATGGACCTCAGGACCTCAGTCTGCCTGACTGGGACTGGGTCTTCTCTTAAGCCCTCACTGTTTTCAAACCCCTTGCCCCAAGGCTTGGGGGATTTGAGGCTGCAGCACCTCTTAGGTCTTCCTGCTCTCTGAGCCTTGCTCAGCTGCCTGATCCATTTCATCAGCTCAGCCTTTACAGTGGCTGCAGTTGAGTAATTGAGGACTCTTGGGGTTTTCCCCTCAGACCTTGGGGGGTCTACCCTACCTTGGGGTAGTCCCCTCAGACACATTTATTAACACTGCTCTGGTCATCTTATGGGTGGTGCTGTGTCCACTGAGTTCAGTCAGAGAATACAGCTATCCTAAAAAGATCCGTCTTTTGACTGTCATTATGAAGAAGGTGAGTTAGAAAAGGATGTTAAGAAAATTTCTAATTTCTCTCTCTGCCTCAAACCAGGATTTTGTGATGGCACTGTCCATTCTGCTGCGGGGAACAGTTCATGAAAAGCTAAGGTGGACGTTTAATCTGTATGACATAAATAAGGATGGCTATATAAACAAGGAGGTAAGGCTGCTTCTGACACGTGCAGTTGATTTGTGAAGAGCTGACTTCTGTTGCATAGCACGTTTAATTTTACATGCAACTAATTAAGTGCATACGAGACTGGACTTGAGTATCTGTGCCTAAGTAAAATGCCGTGATCTTGCTTTGCATGATTTTTACATGTTTTTTTCCGTATTATACTGCCTTAATTAAGGCAAAATCTTGCTTACATCTATGAGCAATGCAACCTTTCTGAAGGGGGGAGGGTGATGGTGACAGCAGGTACCTGAGGCATGAGGAGCTTCTGGCCGTGCTGGGAGGCTGGTGTGGGCTCTCCCAAAGCACTACAAGTCCCCAGCACTGCTTCAAAATCCTGTCTTATCTGGTTTTATCTTCTTGTCTTGTATTGCTTGTTCCCGCTGTGGGAAGCCTTGTTTCTGAGCGTGGAAACCTGAATGTGTTGCAGATACATCTCGGTCTGCTTTCTCAGAACTGTTTTGTGTACCTGGAGCGTTTGCAGTTCCTGCTGCTGCTCACTGAGTCCTGCCACAGCTGGGGTCAAGTGTGGTAAGGGCCAGTGTCCCAGTGACTGCCACAAACACCCCTGGCTTTCTGGGAGGCTTTGGGCCAGGGTTGGTGCTGCAGTGCTCAGGACCAAGCAAGCAGCTGAGGACCGTCCCCAGGAACTCCTATGTCACAGCACCCATCCTGCAGTGCTGCCCAGCCAGAGGAGGGAACCGGGCACTGCAGGAGCCTCCGCCACAGCTGTGCCAAAGCTACAGCACTTGGTTTTGGGGTTAACTCATATCTGGTGATGCATCTGTCTGCATGCGTGTGTATAGGCCTTCTTGGGAGTGACAGCAGGTATGAGCTTGAGGTCTGTGCTGTTCCATAATAGGAGAGGTTGAAGAAAAGGGCAGTAAAAGAAATAAATGTGCTATCAGTTCTACTAATTTCCCTGTTGTGCTTTTGCTGTCATGTCACTACTACAGGAAATGATGGATATAGTAAAGGCAATCTATGATATGATGGGAAAGTACACGTATCCAGTGCTCAAGGAAGATGCTCCGAGGCAGCATGTAGAAGTGTTCTTCCAGGTACTTGATTTCTGATGATGATTTGTTAACTCTTGAGCTATTCATTGATATCTGTTCCCCGCTATGCCTCCCAAAACAAACCCTAGCAGCTGTCCAGCCTAATTCAGTGTCAGCTGAATTCCTGAGTCCAAGGTGCTCCGGTTGTCTTAACCCAGCCCTTTGCAATGGGATATAATGAATCCAGCAGTCTGCAGCCTCTGCACATGTCATAGTCCTTTTGTGATTCTTCTCTCAACTGCACGTAAAGAGAAACAGGAATATGGGTGCTGGTTAGCAAGGCTGTGTAGAAATAGATGATAATATGGGCAGAGGTTGCTGTATATGTTAAGGAGGGAATAGGTGGAGATGTCCTCAAAAGTTCTCCAAATACCAGAGTAAACAAGTCCTTAGCTGTCAGCGAATTTAAGCAGTGACACTGAGTCTGTAATCCAGGCTTGTCACGGGTCCTAGATTTATTCCAGTTGCATCAAATGTTATAGTATTATAACTGCAGTGTTATCTGTGGAAACAAAAAAATGTTTGTTCTTATTTTGCAGAAAATGGATAAAAACAAAGATGGTGTTGTAACTTTAGATGAGTTTATTGAATCGTGTCAGGAGGTAAGGACAAAATTCTTAACTGCAATGAAAAGTCTAACTCACGCCAGAGTGTTTGTTTTCACTTTGTCCAAACTCCATTTGAAGGAGATGCTGCTCAAGATCTCGGGTTTCCTTTGCTCTCTGGGAAAAATAAAAAACAGCTTTAAGATTGGTGGTGCCTTGTGAAGCAAGCAACCGATCAGGGAAGCAGGGTTGGACTGATCGCAAGAGAGGTCCCCTTCGTTTCCAGTACTGGTAGCCAGTGCAATTCACGCAGGAAAATAAAAGCAGTACCTGATTCTGTGACAAGTACATAACTCTTGAGAAAGCTCATGGTGCCCTTAGCCTTCCCCAGTATTATTTATTTATTTATAAGAGGCTGGCACAGTCTCAGCATGCTGCCCCTGGACGTTGTTACCAGGTACTCTGTTGCTGGAACTGTCGAGAGCCCAAGGTCTCTAAAAACCTTGTAATTATAGCATTGACTTATGAAACTAGTTGATATTTTCGAGGTCAAACATTAAAAGCAAATGCTATCATCATAGCAGTAGGTTTTTTTCTGCTTTGGGAATGAGCTTTCTCTTGCAAATTCCATACGTTAAGTTGGCTGTGATAAATATTGGCTGGTATTTATAGCACTGGCACAAAGACAAGCATCTGCATTAACATGCAATTGCCCAAGTGTCTGTTGTTTTAGACTGTAATTAACTGTGTGAATGTTTGATCAGAGATACATCTTCTATTTAATGAGTACAATAATGGCCTCTGCGTTTTAGGAAGCTTACACTGGTGCAGGTAATTGCAATACCAGCCTTCCTGTGCATTTTACTTTCCCAGGAGAATTTTTCCTGTTCTGCAGTCAGACGTGAGCTCTGTACCTGAGCAATGTACCCCAGGTTGCTAGACTGGCTTCCCACCCATCCTGCATTACGTCTGGCTCTGGCAACATGCAGGGCTCTCTCAGGAAGGGATTTCAGGGGTCAGATCCTTGGTAGCAGATGCATAATGCAAGTCTAACTTGGGGGAGGGGGGTTGTTTGGTTTATTTTTGGCCTCATCTTTAATTTGAGCATTTGTGTTGTGGTTTGTTCTTCATATTCATTATTTGTCTTCAGTATGTGATTAGTGGTCGTAGCGTAGAAGCAGCTTCACTTTGCCTTGAACAGTTGGAGTTTGGGAAATTATTTCTGTGGTACAGGCAAACTGTTATTCTAACTTTTGGAATAACAGTTCCTGGGGAAAAAAGTCGTCGTTGTTTTTGAATATTACTCTGGTTGTTACCTCAAAGTAGAATTTCAGGGCTCCATGAAAGCAATCTGGTATTTCCCTAGTGTGTCTCCAGCTCTCTCGTTTGGATCTACAAACCTTAGAGAGGCTGGGATTTCCCATGCTCTGGTTTTGAGCTGGTGGTGTTTCTGGGAGGAAGCGTTCCTTCAGGGCAGCTTACTTACCAGTTCAAAAGCTGCAATTTCATTTGGGCTTTTGAAGCGTATTAAGCTAAGTACACATCTTCGTACTGGGGATTGGTGCAGCGCAGTGGGCACCGATGCCTGAGGGCTCTGTACAGTCACCAGCTTCGATGCTGGTGTCTGGCTCTCTTCAGTAAAGCACAGCCCGTGCTGAAAGCCGAGCTTATGAGAAAAGTCTGTGCTTGCATGCCTCAAACCAGCTAAGGTGCCAAAGTAAGAGAGGACTGTTCTGCTGAATCAGGACCCAACTACTGACTCAATTTAAGCTCATTGAGGATGAAAAGTGCTGCAGAAGCAAGCCTTGCTGCAGTAGCACCCGCAGAACCCCTCCTGTGCCATGCCCAGGTAGGAGTTGTGCTCATCACTGCTGAAAATGTCTTCTCATTGCTTTCAGGATGACAATATCATGCGATCCTTACAGCTCTTTGAGAACGTGATGTAGCTGTGTCTGGAGAGCGCTGGAGGAGTCAGAGACTGTGTGTGTAACAAAGACCTCCTTTCTGGGTGAAAGCTTTTTACAGTTCAGCCATGGTTGATTCGGCCAGTGTGTGAGGATTTTGTATGACATCTCCAACCAAATGGCAACCAATTGCAACTGATCCCATCTCTCCTGCCCAAGAGACGTCGGTGGACCTTTATTTCGTTTTGGAAGCATGCAAATCCTTTAATAAAACCTGACAAGAGAGCTGCTGCTCGAAGTTCTATGAGTAATATACACCCTTCTGTTTGCTAGCCACAAGTCCTGCTTTAATCTAGCAAGCTTGATTACATATGATAGCACATGTTATAGCTTACTCAGTCATCTATTACAAGTGAAAAGCTCAGTCCATACTACCACACGGCAAAATATGTTATGAATGCCTTGCCGTTAATCTGCTTTGACAAAAAAAAATCAAATCTACCAGGGCAATCTGTAGAAATGAACAGTAAATGTACACAGGATGTTAACAGCCCATGTAGCCAGTATCCCCATTTGTGCAGAGATCCTGCTTCTCTTCTCACATGCACTGGTGCCACCATGCTGAGTTTGGTGGTTATTCCTGAACACGTCAACTAGAGGAACTTCATGCCAGGGTTAGCCAGAAAGGAGCAAAATGTGTTGTACGTAAATTTCAAACTACAGAACAAATCCTGCTCAGTGATGGTAAGTTCTTGCAAGATCAGGCAGGTTTAAAAGGGCGGGTGCAGGAAGACAAATACCTGCTCTGGTCCCAGCCACCCTCTGCAGTCCCAGCACGTAGTGGGACACGAAGTGATTCTCCAGTGTGCGTCTCAGCAGCACCATGCAATGGTCCTTTGGCTGTACTTAGGCGCATGCTTCCTAGACGCCTCATTTGAATGCTTGTATTTTTACACTGGATGTTAAAGAAAAGTGTTCTTCACTTTATGGATTTATTTAAGCTTTCCAATTTTACTTAGGGCAGAAGAAAGCCTAGGTGAGGCAGCTGTGTTTCCACTTAAGGACCTTGGCATCCACAAAGTGCCCTGTAAGATTAATTGGCGTTACTTGGTTGACATTAGTGTCAGAATCATCTGCCCGCCCCACGTGTCCCTGTGGGTAATTTAATCTTTATCAAAATCTTTATCGTACAAGGCAGTTGCATGACTTGTAAGGAAATAGGACTTGCACTAATGCCATGTAGAGCATTGGGTTGGGGGGTTGATGGTTTGTTTTTCCAATAGTAAAACAGAAAAAAAATCAAGTAATGGATTTATACCAAGGCTGGATTGTGCCCGGTAGATCCTCAGCTAAGGAACATGTCAGAGCCAGATTTGCAAAGGACTCTAAGAAAGGTAACACACCAGAGTGCTGTCGCAGTTTCCAGGTGGCTGATGGTTGAGAAATGAAGGGAAGGAGCAAACATCTTTGCCAGCTGCTCGAACCACACACAAAAGAGAATCCCCTGCCATAGTCCAACATCACTCCTGTCCAGTAAGCATATATTTTTATTATATCAGATACTATATTACAATTATACTGTTGGCACTGAAGATATATTTTAAATATGATGTAAGTGGAAGCTTTTTATAACACAATATATAGAATGCCTAATTTCTGTAGCCCTATGTTTTATAAAAATTTAATCTATTGAAATATTCCTGATGATAGAAGTAGGGTCTGATCAGTACTAGTGTAATACTCTGCTTATTCCTCAAGATGGGACATTTTCCCCTTTTCCTGTGCTTCTGCATACACTTCTATGTGGTCCTTCACCATATTCCATTGAGTTGACCAGTGGTCATCGAAAGCGGTGTTCAGCTGGGAGAACTACATGCACGCAGGAATATGGCACCTCCGTCTGTCGTGTTTATTGCCTTATGCAAATACCATTCATTCCTTCCAGCAAGGACAGGGAGCGCAGCAGCTCCAGTAGTGTGCTGGGATTCACATAAGCGATGCAGTGCTGTGAAGTAGCTTTGTCCTCTGGCTGTGCAGTGTTGTCTATTCGGTTTTTATTTAATAGGCACTCGATAAAGACATCGGTTATAGCTGAAGTAATGCGCAACACTTACACCGTTCCTTCACGATTTTTCTTGCAATCACTTTAACAAGTGACACAATTTGATCTAATAAGTGACCTGCTTTTTTCCTCCATCCCTAAAGACCCTCTGTGTTGTCAGTCTAAGCAGGTAACTTCATCAGTTAAAAAAAAAAAAAAAAAAAAGCTTTTGTATTGAGCTAGCACAGTGCCTTCCTCTTCTCACAGTGATGCTCCAGATGTGCACATGAGATGGCATGTGTAGCCTGAAACATTTTCAGAATTTGACCGTGCCCTTTACAAAAGAACAAAAACATGGGTAGTGGTGTGATACTGTGGTCCCTTGGGGTTAAATTAATTTCCTTAGTCACTCAGATGGGTTTGCTGAATCCAGGCTACTGGTAGTGACCACTGGTCGTGGTATCTCCTCTTCTGCTCAGCTGTGGCTGTCTGCAGTTCCCAGTAACCATGGGGCTGTGCTAGGCAGAGGGAGATGCTGAAAGCCACGCTGGCCCTGATTGTGCCCTTGAGGCATAACTAGCTTCAGCTGTGGTCCTGCAGGATCCCAGGACCTGCCTGCACATACCCGGTGTTGGGGCCTCGGCTGCTACCTCTCTGCTCCCCTTGGAGTCTGCTGTAGCGGAGATGGAAGGATGTGCCAAGTACCACACGTAGCAGTATTTCACGTAGTTCTAATTGTAAATTCTGGCCATGACAGTCATTGCCTTTGTGGAACCACTTGTTATCCTGTGGTTGTCTGTGATCCCACTCATTCCAGCCAGAGCCTTGTGTGCATCAGTGCCCAGAAAGCCTCTGGGTTTTCTGCGAGCAGCATCGATGTACATGGCACGTGTGCTCCAGCCAGCAGATGACAAAGATCCAGTGACTGTGAGAGAGTCGTACTCTGCATGGAAATGTCTTTGGGTTTGCTTTTTATGTTCTCGGTGAACGTTAGTTTGTAAGCTTGCAAAGCCTCCCGTCACTCATAAATGGGGCTTGCAATATTTATGGCAAATACTTAGTACTACGGCTTCCTAAATAAAACATAGTACGCTACGCTAATCTCATGCCATCGTAAATCCTACTGCCAGCACGTGGAAGGGAGTTGCGCTGCTGGCTCCTAAGTTACAGTTAGGCTATCTGTCAGTGCTATCAGCTGTGCAAATTTTCTCAAAATTGTGAATGTTTAAATAATGTCTGAACTGTAAGACTGACCGTTTCACTAGTTACAAGCATTAATCTGCATTTTCATGCCAGCGTTTTCTGGAAAAGTCTTTCTAACATGCATTTTTGGCAACGATCTGTTGAAAATAGGAATGTGATTAATGCAAAAAGAAAAAAAAAAAACACCCAATGTAACATGTCTGTTATTGTCAGTGTTCGTTTTCTTGTTGCTTCGAATGCATTGCAATGCTGTGCACAACTGCGAGGCGAGCTGTAGGCCTGCGGGCGCGGATATCCCAAGGTTCAGGCGGTGTGGGCAGAGCTTTGGCATTGCCTGGCTGCGACGCGTCAAGAACAGACATCTTCATGTCCGCGCCTGGGCTGGTAAGACGGTAGCAGCAGCCTCACGACCTTTTTTCTTTCCCATGGAAGTGCCGTGAAAGACTTCAGGAAAAGTGCAGATAATACAATTTGTGCTAACTAAAGCCATGTTAATGGAGCGGCAGCGCATAGCTTCACTCTTACAAACTGCCATCAGATAACAGCATTTGTATTAAATTCTGTTGAATGGTTTTAAAAATGTTGCTTTTAATAATAAAAAGCAAGTATCTGTAGGAGGGTGTCCTTTTGTAAGCCCACTATGTATTTTTCTCTGAAGGGACGCTTTCAGGTGAAAAACGTACAGCCAAATCTTTAAAAGCAAGATTCTGTTGTAAACATACCTAGCAGCACAGAGGCTGTTAAACTGCTGAACTCTGCTGTAACATTTACATGCGACTGATTTATGTCCATCACGGGTTCGGGGACACTCTTATATTTGGTGCAGTGGCATACGCCTATCTGATAGTCTGGCCCTTGTAAATAGGAGTTCAAAAATGTTCTACCTGCATCACTGGTAGTATTTTGGAGTAGTAAAAATTGAAATCTTATAGACATCTCTTTTCTCTTCAGCATTTTTTCTTAAGTACATGCAGATGACAGGAAATTAGGCTGAAGAAAACACAAGCACTGTTTTAGAGATGAGAAAAGATAAAACCTGTCAGTGTCCCTTTATCTCTGGTTTGTTGGAAACATCCATTCTGGCACACAGAGAAATGCAGAAGAAATTTTGCTAGACTATGTATATGTGTATATATATACATATATAAAAATTTGCAAAACTCCATTATCTAGGGTACAGTATATCCACCAGCACATCCCAAGACAAAGAACACTGTCTTGCGTACATGCAGAAATGTGAAAATAAAGCTGTCTGTGTGAAACGTGGTCTTGGTGTCACTCCGGTGCCTGAACAGGTTGGTGTCAGCGTTGCACCACCAGCCACTCGCCCCGGCCAGCTCTCAGCCACGCAGGCAGGGAGCAGCCTGGGGACAGCCACCGCTGCCCTTGGAGGCACCCTCGGAGGCGTCAGCCTGCTGGAGAAGACAGCCGTTCCTGTGGGAAATGCCAAACCCGACTTCGTGCTGTTGAAGCTCTAATTCAGCACCTCTCCCTAGCACCCAACTGCACCCAGCTGCTGCAAGACCAGGCATGGTTTGGCTCCAAGGCACGTGCGTATGCTTTTCTTTCATTTTTCAGCATCAGATTTGCTCAAGTGGATATGGGCTGACCATGAGCACGGTCCCCACAGCATCTCTGGGAACTTCCCTCAGGGTGTGGTAGGGGGAGGCTGAGGCATGTGCTGCATCTCAGCCTTTGAAAATAGTTACCTTTGAAGTCGATGTGAGCTTTTTCTTATTGTGAGATTTAATTCTGTTATCTTTGCTCATCTGTGCAGGCCCAGCAAAAGTGGAGAGGGAGGAGGCCTGTCCATGTTGGTGCATTAAGACCTACTTCTCTGCACAAGCAGAAGTCAGTGGCCACCTGGTCCTCTTGTGTTTCAGGCCAGAAGCTGCATCCGAGACAAGAATGCCTAGAGAAACCACACGGCTGCTGGAGAGAGGCTTGTCCCTCTGCTGGAGTGTGAAGTGACTGGCAGCGCTGGGATGGCAGGTACCTGTTGGTCTGCACCTACATTTAATTGAACAAGTTGCCTTGAGGGAAATAATCCCAGAGCATCATCATCACTAAAGCCAAATAGCTGGGATGAAGTGAGAGATCCCAGCCTTAGTGGTGCTGAGCTCTCCCGCTGGAAAGAGCGCAGCTTGTAAGCTTCCTGCCTGAAGGGAGCACGTAAGAAAGTCTTCACATAAACGTTACTAAAAACAAGTGGAAATGACTAGACAAATTTGAAGACAAAGCTACTACTTATCTTTGTGACACTAATCAAAGAGAAATAAACTGCAGTTAAAGTAGAAACAAATCGGTAAGGAAGCGGTAATAGCGATATTAGATCCTGGATGGATTTAAATCATCAGGTTAACACGGCAGGTTTCAACCACAACAGGTCTGCCAAGGATGGACGTGTTTATAAATCACTGCTGTAGTACAGCGAAATGAGGTGTCAGCTGAAGCCTCGTGTTTGCTCGTTTCCAGATGACAACATCGAGGCCAGCTGCCATGGCACATCCTTACGTGGCCCCGTGGTGGTCAGCCTGGTCTGCGCAGCGCAGGCACAGCGTGTGTGGGTTTCCAGCTGGCGGCTTCCCTTTGGGTTCTGTCCCCTAAGGGTGCTTCTTGCAATCAGGAGTGCGAGCTGGGTAACTTAGGTGGAGGAGACCAGGCACGGTCACCTCCCTGTGGGGCTCTTTTGTTCATGCAAACCAATTGCTATCGAAGAACTGTCAGCCACGTAGTCAGCCCCTGAAATAACCAAGTCGTGAAATAGCTCTCAAAAAAATTTTAAAAGGTGGTGGTGGGGTGGGGTGGAAGGCAGGTTAAGAGAACTCTGAACATCCACAAGGTCTAGATCGTTCACCTGCATTCATATTAACAAGTGCAAGTATATATTATGTCTGTGTATTTGTTTACTACTCCTAAATTTTGATAAAAGAATTTTAAGACTATTATGGAGCTGAGACACCTCTAGTTTGCTCTAAATCATCTGCTGCTTTTTTGCGATATTACCGTTATAGTTACTAGTACTGCTCATGGCTCATCATAGCATAGACCCCGGTGCCAGCTTAGCTGACCAGAGATGTCCCGGTAACCGTTCTGGCCCTTCTCAGCCTTAGCACGTTCGGTGCTCTGTCAGCAGTACTTAGCCCGTGCGATGTCAGGTTTGGTTTCTGTAACGGTGAGTTACCTTCGTCGTAATTTAGAGCTCTGCTTAAATAACAAACTTCGTGCTTAAGCAGCAAATAAATAACGTCTGGATTTCAGGAGATAGGGTCTGATCTTAGCAAGGTGATGATGTGTCGAGGAGGCTGTCCGTGTGCGCAGTGGCGTTCGCTGGCTGCCGAGCTCAGGGGAACACTAGGTGTCACTGGGCGCCTCCCGGCATGCGCGGCTGACACAGCCACGGGTTCCAGCGTGGGTTGTGTTACATTAGTTGTGTGAGTGGTGGGAGGTGTCGGGGTCACGATGCTGCATGAACCGCTTCCATACATAAACTCCTTTGACAACTGGTCTTGGGAACTAATTGAAAAAGCAACAGGTCTGTGTAATACGCTGGGGTTGTTAGTTTGTGTTTGTTGTTTTTTAAAGAAAATAAAAAATAAAATGGCCCTTAGCTATATTTGCATGTTAGTCTCATTTCTAAGGGTAGGGATTATCAATTTTTAAGAATCTCGAGGAAATTATTTAACGTGTGGTGTCCTTTTGCCTCACCAGGTGTGTACTATATGGGATTAGGCAGGGGAACCGCATAAGCAGCAATCCTGCATGTCCTGGCTGATCAGAGAGCTCGCAATGGACCTACCCCTGCTGCTTGGCTGGGAGTGGCTGGTTCTTTGCAGACATGCATGTTAGGAGACCTGTCTAGCTCAAGTTCACCATCCTCCTCCTCCCTGAGGCAGCTCTGAAACTCACTGACAGTATCCCAATCCAATGTGAGCTGGACTCATTTCCATTCGTGCTGCAGTAGCTCCAGCGGGTGTTTGTTCTACCGTGTTTTGCAGGTAGCTCTTTGGGGTGTGTACGCGTGGGGAACGGGAAGCATCTGAGTAGCAGTGCCAGGAAGCATGAAGGAGGTTGTTGTTGGCTTGGGAAACGGGGAGGAGAGCAAGTGAGTGCCCCTCTTTTACAGTACATTTCCTTTGTACTTTGCCAACTGTAGGCGTTACAGTCCCATTAGGGTATTTTTGTATCTAAAGATCACGTGTTGAAGTCCTTTTCTTTGGTTTGTACCTTGGCTACAGTGGGACCAAACTGCCTGTTGTATGTGAGATCCTTGAGTCCCCTGCAGATGGGGTTTGACACGGGATAAGCTTGAAATTCCTTTGTGGCTTTGTGTTTTAATGTGCCTTGATGCTGCAGGACTGCTGGGCTCAGCTCTGCCCTAGAGGTGGCACGGAGGCAGCAGATGGAGAGCATCAGCTTCCAGGCAGGTGTCTCAGCAGCCATGCAGGGGTGTCGCTCTTGCCCTTCCTCTTTTATACTTAGCACGGGAGCTCAAACTGTTTTATGCAAAGTGACAGGAAAGATTCAGGATTCCATTCCTTCCCCTGAATGGCTCCAAGCCTGTGGGCAGAGCACCCCCAGGAGGCAGAAAATGAACTGAGGTTCTCCAGATGCTCAGTGGATGCCGTTATTCCCAGCCTGTTCTGTTTAACTGTTCCCTTTTGCCTAGTAGAAGTCCGTCCTGTCCTATCCGTTAGTGCAGGGACTGTGGTGGGGGCCTCTGGCAGGAAATTTCCCATTGGGGATGGCACCTCCTGGCCCCACAGAAAACATTGCCATATTTGAGTGTGAAACTCCCCCCCCCACCCCCCCGCCCCCGGGAAATCCTCTGATGATGCCCCATTCTCAGGGCTGCATTTAACAAGTAGCCAGCTCCACGCACTGCCTGTGGAGGGCTGCGGAAGAGCCGAGGTGGTAGCGGGGCACTGTGCGCTCCCAGCTCAGGATGAGAGCTGCTGTCCTCGGAAGCCCAGCTCAGCAGGGCAGGGACCTGTAAGTAATTTTAGATAAAGTAAAAGCATTGTTCAAAAATCAATAGAGAGATGTACTGTTCCTTTAGTGCTGCTTTACTGTGGGTACGGTACAGTATTTAAAAGACTTCTCTGACCTCCATGATGACAGCTGAACACCTCGCTGTCTCCCACCTGCACCTCTGGAGCCCCAGCTAAGGCTGGGAAGTGCTGCCTCGTGCCAGCATTCGTGCAGGAGCTGAGAACAGCCACGCGGCTGGGGCGGTAATTTGGACAGAGCTGGGAAGTGAGAGGATCTTTGGCATAGCTGTTCCTTCCCCTAGGGACGAGTCCCTGAAGGAGGAAATGCCCTAAAAGTGAATGGCAGTGGGCTAAAGATTGCCCAGGGCAGGGGCTGGAGGTGCCTCACGGCGCTGACGAAGTCTGGAAGGGGTAGACAAAACCCCTTCTATGTGTTAGAGAGCAGGGAGAGCGCAGCAATGTGGCAAGGCTGGTCCGACCTGTTCCCGGGCTGGGATTTTTCTCCTTTGTCTTTTTTTTTTTAACACTTGGCAAAGGGGAGAAATAGATGTTGTCTGGCTGGTCTCCTATGGTTTCGCTCTGGAGGTATTTTTAGTGCACTGATACATGGGCACCTGGGCCCTGGCTCTGCGGGTTTCTTCCTTGTTTGCAAGGAGAGGCAGCCCGGCAGCTCCCCCACACCCTCAGCTTCGCCCACAGCCCCTGTGCAGTCAGGAGTTAAGCCCCAGCCCAGCTGGCGGTCAGCTGCTGGGTATGGCCTTAGCACAGGAACAAGCAAATGGCCCGAGACCTCGGTGGGGAATGGGCTGTCCCCATCCCGTGGTTTGAGGCAGAGCTGCCCCAAATACCCAATCTGATCATTTTTGTGATGATGCAGTAGATTTTATAGTCACCAGCATTGTCTGGGAAATGCACATCAGTACAGTCTGAATTTCCTGGTACAATGCTTGTTTGTTTGTTTCATCTTAACACCAAAATGTCTTTCATTAAAATAAAACGGCCTTCAAAGGCTCCTTTGCTTGCACTGCTCGTGTTGAACTCTCAGAGCAGCCATCTGCTACCTGCAGCTGAGTTGCCCAGCACTCAGGGAGATGTTGGGATATTGCTGCTGCTCGGTGGTCAGGTGAAGGAGCAGAGGGAGGCATGCTGCTGCTCTGGTGGCTTCGGTGGCCCTCAGGCAGTAAGGGAAACCAAGTCTAGATGTAAGAGTAGTGGATGGGGGAGGATCTGAAGAGCAAAGGCAAAATGGTGTGAGAAGAAATAAAGATTTAAGATCATGAGAATCAGACGTAAGTCCGTTTGCTCTGGTCTTTGACAGGATCCTTCCCTTCTGCATAATGTGTTTGTTTTTTTTTTCCTTTGGCAGTGCTTAGTTGACGGCGGGTGGGGAAGTACTGTGCCTTCTGTATTCTGTGAGAGCAGGCTCCGTTCGGGTCTGTCAGTCCCTACAGCTGGTATAATTCCCTTGTTTGATGCACCTAACACCTATGAAACTTAAAACAATCAAGACTAATTTTCTCAACTGTGCAGGTCTTCTAAAGATCTGGTGTTCGATACACTAGGAGAGAATTGCCTGGGAAATGAGAGCTCCTCCATCTCCTTAGCTTTTAAACTACCCACAGGCCAAATCCCTCATTTCTGGAAGAGCTGCCAAAGGCTTGAGCTCCTGGCTAATGAAATCCTGCTGCCTTGCCTCAAATAGGCAAACCCTGTGGCACCTGAGATCACTTTACAGAGCAGGTCCCAGTTTCCTGCATTTTGCCACCTGAAGCCAGTAACGCCTGCGTAGCTGGAGCTGGCTGGTCCCAGCACAGCGCTCCGTAGAGACTGCCCGATGCGTGATGTAACGCGTCCCTCACAGGAGGGGAAGTGGGGAGGCTTTCTGCAAAGCCTCAGTCTCTTGGGGGATTCCTTCCTTCCCAGTCCTAAGTTGGGAAGGTGACCTTGGGTAAGATGCTGCGATTGCGGTGCACGAGGCTGACCGTGGTGCTGAGCCCCCCACAGCAGCTCGCAGGGTGCTGTGCCGGTGGCCCCAGTGCAGGGGGGAAGGATCCCCTTCCAGCCACAAACAGCTCACACTGCAGTGCTCCTGTTTTGCAAAGAATTTTTTCCTCTAGGCAGAGGCTGTTGCAGGACATTTTGGAATCAAAGGGCTTGGAGTATCGGAGCTGTCAGAACGTTTTGCTTTCATAGCGCAAGGCTGTGCCTCGTGCAGCCCCTGGTTTGAAAAACAGGAAGGAAAAAAAAAAGTGTTGTTTTGTTGGAGATTGCTGCAAATGTTAATGGAAGGCAATTAGAAAAAATGTGGTGGTGAGTGCCCGTGTATTAATCTTTATTAGAGTTAAATTTTCCCTTGCAAATGTGACATGTTGTTGGGTTTCTGTCTCCAGAGTATGCTTTGTGGTATATTACAGGGAAGAGTGCTCAGGGTTCCCAAAGGAGCTATTAATTTCCCCAAAGTGCTTTTAGCAGACGAGACGTGCAGAGAGCCAGTTAAGCTGAGCCAGGGTGGCACCTGAGCCACCGGCAGGAGCGGCTGGGGACAGTGCTGTCAGTCTGTCGTTCATAGCTGTAATGAAATCCAGCAGCTCTGAGTGATGATTGCAGCTCACCGGGGTTCCCAGGATAAAGGAAAAACTGCAGGGTGTATTTTGGGGATGGTGGGGGTGCTGGTGTAGCTTCTCCCACCAGCTGTTTCTTTTTGAGTGGTACCAAGGAGGTGCTGGGCATGCGCACGCACACGTGGTTGGTTACCTCACAGCTTTAACCCGGTGATTTGGAACTGGGGTGGGACTGGTGCGATTGTGACTTTCTTTTTTTAAATTTGGACTCCACTGGAAAAAGGTGGGAGAGACGCAGGATGACAGCAATAGCCCTGCAGGAATGGTGATGCCGTGTCAGTTGTCATGCCTTCATTTCCTTGGAGGCTGGGGGTCAGGCTGAGAAGCTGATTCTCTCGTCAAGAGCACGGGCTCTGCAGGAGTTGGTGCAGATAGGAGTTTGAGTCAGTATCTGGCTGTCCCTCAACATGCTCCGAGGCTGCAGCTTCTGCTACGAGCTCCTGCAGGCGCTCCTCTTTGTGGCCAGAGCGAGGAGGATGAGCACGTTGTCCCTGCTTTGTTCTACTCCTGTACTGAGGTTCAAATACCAGGGCAGAGCTTCAGCATTTAGGTTTCTGGAACAGATCCAGATTTGTCCTTGCCCTCATTGGAAAATACATCTTTTAAGCTCAGATTTAAATTGCAAATAGCCTGTGAGGGAGTGATGCGGCAAAGGCAGCGATTTCAGGTCTTGATGTGCTGTTGCGATTTGCTGAGCAATCTGAGATACACCACTGAAGTATTAACATCTCCTTCTCTTACGGCATGCTGTCATGAAAGGACAGCTTCCTGGCTCCTCTTCCTTCTGTTTTTCGACTACTCCATAGAGAATTTTTTTTTAATGGGTGCAATTTTTAACCTTACTGATCTATATAGCTGAGAAAGCAACAGCAGGGGTAGGGATGCCTCTGGGCCCATGCTGCAGGGATCAGAAAACGCTCTGCCACCCCTCGTATCACCTTGCATGATTGATGGAATTAACTACAATGTTCTGTCATGCTCAGGCCTCATCTACCCAGCGGCTGCAGACACCCTCAGTTCTCGGGCTCTCCCCGGCTCTCCCTGTGCTCCCTGGAAGGACACAGTGACAGTGCACCTGAGCTGGCTGCAGAAGCCCAGGGTGGCTCTGCAGGATCAGCACCGCGTGTGCCTGGGCTGCCAGGACTTGCCCTGCGTGTGGGCAGGTTTGCAGGGCCTCGCCAAATCAGGTACACTTATTTTTCAGGTGTCTGACAAGCTCTGAGGTCTCAACATTGCAAGCTACAGCGTGGTGGGGGTGTTCTGTGAAGGGGCAGATACTGACTCCTGCCAGAGAGCAGTGCTCTGCTGATGACAACCTGATACTCAGAAAAACAGGCGTAGATCTTTGTGCCATCTGTAAGAGAGATGCTTCCATTCAGATCAAATTTTTGGCTATAAAACTTTCCCACTGGTTTTGTAAGGATAAGTTATATTTTTCAAGCATGCTTATTCGACTAAAATTTAGTGAGATCTTAAATGGTCAGTCCTGCGCACAGGTTCCAGCATTACAAACGATCCCTTTGATCATCCCTGCATGCACTAACGTACTGGTACCGAAGTACATCGCATACCTATACCATCGCATAGCACCGTGTTTCAGTGCTGTGCCAACAGCTTGGCGTTTGATGTGAGGTAGCAATAAACCCGTTTAAAGCACTTTAATGTGGTAATAGAATTGAATTGTAAGTAATTGTAGGAGTGACAGCGTTGGTTCTTCTCCTTCTCTTAGCAGGCTCCCTTTCGATACGGTGCATGCGTTCCCTGGCAGGCAGGCGTGTGGCCCTGTCACAAGCCAATTCCCTTTGAATGTGCTGAGGCTGCAGCAGGGCACCTGGGTGCCGACGGTCCTGTGGGGACATGACATGCTGGTCAGTACTTTTCCAGTCCCACATAACTTCTTCAGGTGTGTGCGATGATGTGCCCCGAGTAGGTGCAGCAGCAAGTAGGCTATAGGGCCTTTCGGGACACCGGGCATTTTCTCTGAGATAGTTATCAGTATCCCACAGAAGTAAGGTCAGCTCGTAGGTGTTTCAAAGATGTTTGGTAACAGAACTTGTTATGTTATTTGTGCCAGGCCTTGGAGGTACTTTAATACAGGAACAAAACTGTAAATAATCGTGAGTGAAAATGTCAGGTTTTTTCCTCCTCTTTACAATTTCCTTTTGGTTTGGTGTGGGCATTCCCTGGCACACGGATAACGTGGCCCTGACACGTTTAAAATAATCACGAAAGACCCTGATGAGGAGCAGCCTGAAACCTGCTTTATTGCAGATGCACGAGAAGCATCAATCTGGCTCCGACCCAGAGCTCCATGACATGCAGAAGTGGGAAGGGAACCCTGCAGGTAGCACGTTCTGAACTACATAAATGCTGTTAAGACTTCTAATTTTTTGAGATGCAAAACTTGAAGGAAAGCTTGCTATTTCATTTATATTTTTAATCTCTTTAAAACATGTTCATATGCCTCTGGGAAACCTCCATCACATACACCTTTTCTCCTTTTCCTTGTTGCCACAGTGCTCAAAATCATCTCCTCCAAAGTAAACGTTTCAGTGAACACTGGAATAAAATGGAAGGTCTGTGTTGTGCTACCATTCCGATTTGGCTTTGAAGAGTCTAAGCTCACGTCCTCAAAAGAAAGCCCCCGATTTTTGGGGCTGTTTTACATCCCATTAGAATTCAAAGCAAAGTTCATGTTTCACCTCAAGCCGCAGTAAGTTAGCTAGAGCAATATTTCCTCATTCATAGGGTAACACTTAGCCTTTTATATTGTCCTCACTGCCATGTTGTGCTGTTAAGGGCAAAAAGCATTGCTTAATACCTTCTAACAACAATTGAGGCTATTTTTGGACACAAATATGTATCTGTTCTGCACTGTCTATTGCTGGGGCATTTTCAGACTGCTAAGCCTTACCTCTTCTAGGCTACGAGCTGTCTTTCTCATGGCAAACCTACCACAACTACTTTATCAGCTAATGGTGAACCAATGCAAACATCAGGGTGATTTTTCCTTCTCATTTTGTTCTCCCCAAAGCAGAAAATGCTTGTTGCTTGGAAATTGATCTTGGAGATAATTCAAGTGCTGTCTGAGGTTTTCAGAGATGTCCGTTCTGAGGAGATACCAAACGTGCACACGTGGGCCCAACCCAGCTGACAAATGTGTACTTGATGACTTCCCGTGCTCGCTGCGCTGGAGTTGAGCAGCTGTAGGACTGAGACTTGGGGTGTAACGGTGAGCAAAAGCTTCAGGTAAGACATTGATCAGCTTTTACTCATCTGCCCGGTAGCGCATATTGCTACTTTCATATCCCATATGAATAACCTGGATCTAATGTCTTCCACTCTCTGTAACTCCTCAGCTCAAAAGTAGCATAGAGCAAGAATTATTATTTTTGAATGGTGAAAACAGTACAAAAAGTCTGCATGTAGCCAACATCCAGCCACTTTAGCAGCACAACACTGCATCTGTGCGTATCACTTCTGAGTGTTCAGGCTGAAATGAAATACAGAAAGGTTTCCAATTGGCTACGTCGCTGCAGTGCTGTGTGAGACACGCAGAGGTACCGTGGGATCCCTGCTGCATCCGCGCCTCCCCCAGGCCTTTAGGGCTGCTTCAGGAGAGACACTGCGTGGGAGGAGTCCCCCTGGGAAGTGCAGTCTTTGGAGAGAGCAAACAAAGCATCTGTGCAGTGTGTTCATTTAACGTGTTCATCCAAGTATTTCAGCATTCTGGTTTCTTCTTGAAGCTATCTTTCCCACCTTGGAAGAGAAGGTGCTTTCTGGGGAAAGTTCTTCATTTAAAAATTAAATAAAGTTAAGCCTTCACTGCAGCTTTTATGGTGTTCAAAACAGTTCCAAAAAGCATGTACCACCAGTGGAGATAACTTTACTTCTCATGAATGTGCAAACCAGAAACTAGTGCTTACTACGGATATCTAATTAAGTACAACTTGATCTCATCTGCTGTGAGGGTATTTCAAACTATCAAAGGAAAAATAGGCAATTCTTTCCAACAGATCTTAATCTAGTGTCAGTTAAAATATCTGCCCAGCTTTTGATAGCTGGAGGCACTTGTTACGGACCAGATACAAATCTAATGAGTGCGTGAGGAGGAAGGAATGGCATCGCGTCAGGTAAGAGTTTTGGCCAAAGATGAAACCACAGTTGTGCATTAATTTGAGATAATAACAAAATAGTGTGTACCCAAAATTGTGCCCAATTAGTTGCCTGCTCCCAGACTGATTCTTGTATCTGACAAGAGGTTACGCCGACCTTTTTTTAAAAGCATATCCTTTATGTTTAAAATGAAGGTGGAAAGATGTGCAAGAATCTAGGTATGACATTGGGTGCTGATGTGCACGCAGATTAAAGTCATGTTTTCAGGTTGTAACAGGCAGTATCATAATGGAAATAATTAAATGGGGCTTGGGGAAAAAAAATCATGCCTGGTACCAGCCCAGAACTTTTATGTTCCTACACAAAATGTTTATTTGGTTCCAGTACCAGCAGTGTTGGCACGTTAGGCTTGTTAAGAACAAGACCTTGTTGGTGACGGGGAGTTTGTTGTTGGCACCGATTGCTTCTCAAGGGGTAGCTGGAACCTGGTCGGTGTTTTACAGCAAACATCTGCCTCACCACAAATAATGTGCAGTGCTGGGTAAGATTTAGCAGAGTGCTGGGCATGGGCTGCCGTGAGGTTGGCTCAGGACCGCCCCGGGGCCTGGCCTGCAGACACATCAGCTGAGGCAATGTCACTGACAGACAGCTGTCCCGCAGCCCCGCTCCCCTGTTCTCCATTCATTCCGTGTTCATGAAGTGTCCACACGTTATAAGGGTTTTAAATACTGGCTGCAAGGCAAGATGTGGCCTGTTGCTTCTGTCACACACGAGCTGGTTTCTGGAGCCGGACACTGTGCTGCTGGGGGCAGCATCTGCAGGCAGCTGGACTCGCAGCAAAGCCGGACGGGGAGCCTGTCCTGCCTGAGTGTGCCCGAGGGAAGAACGACAAGTCCTGGAGGCTGCAAGTCAAAGAGAAGCTCAGCAGCAAAGCGTGTTTCTGTGCATCCTTGTCTTTAAAGGTCGCTGGCAGGTAGCATGAACAGTTAGTTCCATTTTTCACATTTTGGGTAGCTAAGGCACAGAGCAGGAAGGAATTCTTCAGGCAGGAGTCCGGTTTGAGGTTGTGTTGCTTTATCATTTCACCCAAGGAGAGTATTCTGGTTACAATTCAGTGTTTTATTTTCTTTGTTGCTGTAGACACCGTTGTCAAGTCCCAGAGTTTGCTGTAAATAATTCTACAGTATAAAATGACATTTGTTTTTCACAATATCAGTTTTCTGCCTCCTCCCTCTATCCTGTCTTTCCAGCACTTACTTTAGAAAAGCTAGAAAGATCAGTTATGCAGTGGGCCTGACTTGACGTTTAAATGCTGAGATGGGGCAGAAATCCCACCGGTGTGCTGCTGCCTGGTTCCAACTCGCTGCTGTGGCCGTGCTGCCGCCTCGCCCCGCCGGCACGCCGGGCAGCCACCACTCTCGGCAGGTGGACTTTGGCCGAAGTCCGACCTTCACCTCTCTTCACAGCAAGAGCGGGTGTCTCTGTTTTGAAGCTGCCGGGAGCCCAGCGCATAGCTACCGAAAATAAATGTGGAATGAGCCGATTGATTTATTTGCATGTTCTAGCCCAGCAATTAATTCTGCTTTTGGGAGGCAGAACCAAGCAACAAACATGTCGTAATGCCAGATTGGAGCTGATAATGGATTCCTCCCTTCCTCAGCCCTTCGCTAGCGCAGAGATCAGCCTATTAAGGAATAATCTCCTGGAGCATCGGGGCCGGCTCCAGCGAGGATCACCACCGGCTGCACCGCGGCAGCGTGGAGCCCAGCCGATGGCTGGAGATGGAGCCAGAACCCACAGGTGCTGGGGATGGGAGGGAGGAGGCAGCAGGGGCTCGGAGGGGTGGCTGCCCACCCACCGTGCTCCCGAGGGGCCGCGGGGCCGCACAGAGCGGGGAAGTCACTGCGCTAACTGTACTTTTTGCCACATCGGTTTGAAACTTATCGCTTATTATTTTACCCCATGCTGTTTGCTGATGGTATCTGCATGGGTTGGCTGGCCCCAGCCTCATGAGCTGGGCAGCGGGGCCAGCACACGGTGTGCCTCCTCGCACTGGGGGCAGCTGCAGCTGATGGTTGCGTACAACTGCTAAATGGGAGCTTTGTGGGGAAACTGAGGCCACCAGGATGGTTCTGGGCTGGGAGCAGTGGCTGGGATGTGCTGCTGGTGGATGTCTGAGGGCCCCGGGGCAGCACGGGTGCAGCAGTGGGCACCCGTCCTGGTGCCGTGGGAGCAGGCTGCACACCCTCGCCCTGCCCACACACTCGTGTGAGCTGGGGTTACGTTTGTCCAAACCATTCAGGGTACTAAGGAGCCGACTGAGATGCTGTCGTTGGAAGCTGCAGCACGTAACGCTCCCCAGCAGGAAGGCTTGCTTTCCTGTCAGCCCCACAGCAGCTCGCTGATGCATCAGCTACAAGTGCAGTCAGTGCCTCAAAGAGGAAGCACTAAGGAGAAGGCTGCTGCCAAGGCGATCTCTCTGATCCTCCTGTAAAATTTCCAGTGTGTAAAGTGACTCTGGAGCTGGCTTTTGATAGGATTCCTTTCTAGGTAAGGCAAAAGAACTAAGTTGAATCTATGGTCTCTTTCACAAATCTTTCTGATTCGGTCAAGTAGAATCAATGTGGCTGTTCTTTTATCCTGACTTGTCTTTTATGTGCATATTGCAGTGTGGGACTGAACTTCTGATGTATTCTAGTGTGTACAAATTGAAATGTAAGAGCTGAAAATGTTGTGTCAAGAGATGTGTTCAAGAGATGCCCTGGTCCTGTTAAGCCAAGATCAAGAAACTTTCCTGTGAGCTCTTAACCAGGAAACATGGCTCTGCTTATCAAAGCACAGTCTCATTAAACGGGTATCTGAGAACAGAGAAAAGATAAATATTACAGGGAAGATAAAGTCTCAGATTGTTTTCTGCAGACTGTATATTTACCTGCATTGTTACGGGAACGTGCATGTCTGCACGCTGAGTTCCAAGCTAAGGCACATCCTTTTGGGAGGTGTTGTGATTGTCCTTCCCTGCAGCACCAATCGAGGTATGGCTTTTTCTGCCGCAGGACGTGGCTTTGTACGTCGCGCAGGCAGGCAGTGACACCCAGCAGCTGACAGCAGGCAGGTAACCAGGCGGTGGGGTACTCCTGACATCGCGGACTACCTGTCTGGGGCTGTCCTGTCCCTAAGGACAGTACAGACAGAGCAAAGCAGGTGGTGCTCGTTTGAGAAAATCAGTTTCTGAAGTGATGTGTTCATAGCAGTACAGTCGTGGAGAGAAGAAGGAACGTGTTTGGGGGTGAAACTTCTATGAAAACTCTGTGGCCAGAGATCCAAATAGTTTATGTGTAACAGGCAGCCAAGATGTCACTCTGCTGTTGCTTCGGATTCATCTCACCAGCTCCAGAATTGTAGAAGGATGCAGAGCTGGAAAACTCTTCTTGAAACATCAGGGGCCGTCGGTGTGAAATACGGCTCTAATGAAATGTGACAGTGTGGCTTTCGTGTTGCTGCAGTCAATTCATCAATATGAAGAGGGCAAACGCTTTGACAGGAGGCGTGGGATGATTAATGGGCTGCTACATGCTTCGTGTTTTGTTGAAATCAACACCACCTGCTAAGGCTGGAGCTTTATTAATTGTAAAGGTTGTTAACAGTCACCCTATGAACTCCGCGGGGTTGTTCAGGCCGATGTACGTAGCCATGTGGGGGCTGCAGGCTGACAGACTCCACCACTGCGTCCGGCCTCGTGTATTTTGTGTGCTCTGGCCTTGGCTGAAGCTCAGGTGACCTGAGGCCGGGTGAGAAAGCAGTAGCCCAGCAGTCCAACCGGGTGCCTACTTTTGGCATGAAGGGCAAAGTTACACTTGGTGTTCCTTGGGTTACCTAACCCCCAGTAAGTAACAACGGGGTTACTCGCAGGAGTTGAGAAAAGCGGTTTTAAGGCTTTGCAAGGCTGCTGCTGTGCCCAGAGAAAGCTCTGGGCCTGCCGCCGTGCAGGCAGCGCCACGCTGTGTTGCTTTGCCAAGTTCTGGCCCCCAAGTGAGCTGCTGCTGGACGCCGTTCTGCTTCTGCCTCGGCTCCCGCTGCGCAGTCCTGGTGCCCTCCTGACACCGGGAGGGCCTCACGGCCGCAGGAGGCCAGAGGGGCTCCTTCCTGCCCAACCTCAGCCTTGGGGCCAAGCCTCGCCTTAGGGGTCCGGATTGCTCTTAGAGGCAGGCGCTGCCTTTGGGGTTGAGCACAGGTCTGTACGTGTGCAGAACTGGAAGCATAAAGCACAGCCTAAGAAAAATGTAGCAAATTAATTTTCCAGAGACTTCCCCCTCCCTTCTGAAAGGGACGCCTTCAGCTGGGGGGGAAAAAAATGTCAATTTAAAACGAAAGACCAATGAATATGGGGGCCCTTCTTCTGCAAGTTTAAACACCTCATCTTTCCTTAGAGAACAGCTCTAAATCATTTTATTTGCAAACCCTAAGCAGGAATTTGTATTCATGGTAAGACATTTATTGAGTTAATTTATTTAAGGCTGGGGCATAATTTCTAATAATGGAAGAGTCTCTAGGCCCAGTGAAATTGTCTCCCTGATAGGACATTAATATTTTAAGGCATTATAATGCTCTGTCAATTGATCTGTGTCTTTAAGGGAGTAGGTTAGCAGTTATTGATGAACGCTCACATGAAGGATGATCTTAAATAAATCTGGTGCTCTGTAGACCGATGCCTGCCACAGGGCTGCTTTGCCACGCTGACTGCGAGGTGGCTTCGGGGTCTGGGCAAATGGGGATGGAGGAAATAAGGAGGAAAAATAACGCGATGCAAGTCTGCAGGGTCTCTTGGTGGCTAAATTTCCCTATTCTTAGCAGCGGGGACCATTTATGCTGTTTGATTTAAAAAGATGAAAAAATGAACTAAAACCATAGTTTGTTTTATTGCTGTATTGAATGGGATGTTGCACTATTAAAGATGGCGTTGAACGGCCTTTAAAAAGAGGTTAACAAAGGCACCGTGACCAGACCGTTTTAGGGGCAGCGTGCCCAAGGGAAGGGATGGCAGCACCCGCTGCTTGGTGGCGGCGCCCTCACGCCAGGTCACGGCGGCAGCGTGAGCAAAGTGCTGGTAAGAGCCAGAAACCTGGAAGGGCGCCGAGGTGCTGTCACGGGCTGTCACCTCGTGGTGTGCTGGCTGGGGTAGCTTCTGAGGGGCCTCATTCCTGGGAAGCGCTAAATTCAGTCCTTGCAGGCAGGTGATCCCACCGTGCGGAGGCGTTACGGTAACTTGGAAGTGCAGAGACACTTTGCAGAGACAGCTGGAGGGTTCCTGCTATGCTGTGGAGCTCTGCTGGGGGTGTGTTCGCAGGGCTCCAGTGTAAGGTTTTATTTACTCATGTACAAGTTATTCCTCTTCCTGCAACAGGCAATGTATTTATCTATTAGAAAAGTGAAATTCTGCTCCAAGTGAAATGCTGGCAGTCTGTTCCTATGTCCGTGGCAGCATTGTGGACATTGAACGTTTATTGAGGAAAACTGAACTTCAGCATGGAAGGAAATGCAGTCACAAGGCAGCTTTGATGGTGCTGCCTGCAGCAGCAAAATAAATGTGTTAGGAAAAAATGGGCCATGGAGGCCTTCAAGACATTACATGTCTGTTTTTCCCTGAATCTTACTGTGGAGAGGAGTTTCACTGCCCTACAGAAATTCAGACTGATACGTACATAAGATGAATGCTTAAGTCTGAACTGTGCTCCTTGGGGCCCCATCCAATATTTTTCTTCCTACATGCCTGTTCATCAGTGTGTTGTTAAGCCCTCGATTAATGAGCCGCTGGCAGCTGTGTTTGTCCTCACTCCCCTCCTTTGACCACGCTGGGTCCTTTCCCTGCAGCAAGGCGCTGCTCAGCTCGGCACACGGCGACACACGTCTGCTTGCAGGAGCCAGATGCTCAGCAAGGACAAATTAAAACGAAAGTGAGTCCTCTTGCTCCTTTTGTCCTCTGAGAGGTCAACGAGTCCCTCCTGCTTGTCCTCCTGGAGGGATGAACCAGGGCAGGTAGCACTCGCTCACCTAAATCACGTCGTTGCTTAATTGCCCTATGGGCCTGCGGCAGTGCACGCTTCAGGAGACGGTACGGGCAGCTCCGCCATGGAGACTGGCCAAGGAAGTGCTGTAAGCAAAGCTGTTCCCCTTTGTCCTGGCTGTCGAAGATGACTGAGGAAAGCAATCCCAAAGCCACCCAGATATTCTGGGGGTTTCTAGTTTTACATTTACCTGTTCAGTGTTTTTGAATCCCTGTTAGCTTGGAAGAAGAATCTCCATGTGTTGACTGTGGACGTTGTGGCTGTGTTTCTGGTAAACTGACCATGCCCTTGGGCTGATATAAAGGGAGAATAATTAGAAATGAAGTGTCTGATGCATTTCCTCTCCATTCGTTTATCATTATGACCCTCTTGTTCCTTTCTGTCTAAATGGCACCATCTCATTATTTCCAGATTCTGCTCACGTGTGAATCTTTCCATAATTAACTTTTGTTTCCTGTTTTGCTTTATTTACTGTTAGTGTAAGAAGATCCTCTGACCTTTATCCACTTCTTTACATGCACAGTTTGGAAGGGTGTATTACTTTGTGTCCCACGAGGGAGTTAATCC
Source organism: Oxyura jamaicensis (assembly GCF_011077185.1). Classification (NCBI taxonomy): domain Eukaryota; kingdom Metazoa; phylum Chordata; class Aves; order Anseriformes; family Anatidae; genus Oxyura; species Oxyura jamaicensis. Next base: position 5,654,807 of record NC_048905.1, read on the forward strand.
TGTGCGTGCTTGTCTCAGCTGATAGGAACAAGAATAATTATGTCTCACATCAAATACCTGCACATACACAATGGAGGAGACTGAGCGAGCAGAAGTGCTGAGGTGGGAGGGACTGTATATATAGGGTTACAATTACAGGGTTGGCAAGTAGAGAGCGAAATCATAGAAAGCAATGTTGCTTGGCTTGTGATCTCTGTGCCTGTTAAGAGGAGGGAAGATGAACTTTCTGCACCCAGCCCTGGATCCCTGCCTGCAGTGAGGGGCAGGTTTGCTGAATGAATGAAACCTGCGCTCTGAAATAATTGCCCAATGTGACTGAGCACAGACAGCTGTGAGCTCACGGACCTGCAGCCACAGGAGACTGAAAATTGCAGGCAAGTTTAGATTATAGCTTGAGTTAAGCTGTCCATTGTAGGAGAAAAAGGTGCCTCAAGCATGCTAAGTTACTGTCTAAAATGGTAATGACTTAGAAGTTTTACATCCATTGTATTTGTTTAGAGTAAATGAATTGACCAGACAGAAGGCAAACGACATTTTGGAGGAAGAACTTCACGTAAGTAAATCTCAGTAACCTTCATTTTGATATGATTTAAGACTTTCTGCATGTATTTAAAGAACTCAGCCCTGCAAGCTGCAGGCAAAGCAGTGTACCATGCTGGGTGGGCAGATGTGAGCATAAGCTGCCACTTCTCAGAGCAGCTTAAAGGATCAGGGTTTACATCTTGAGAACATAAATGCATTACATGGGTGTGGTTTTAACACTCTTACAAAAGGACTGAATCTGATTTTATGTAAACTCTACGTGCATCTTGGAGTTACTTCTGATCTTCATTGGAATGAGTGAGGCAGGAATCAGGCCTGTAGCGTATGGGGGTGGGGAGGTGTCCTGTAAGTAATAGGACTGTTTCCCCTCTCTCATACTGCCGTAAACTAAAAGGAGTACTACAGATGAGGTCAAGGCACATAAATGTGTGCTACTCCCAGTACCAGCACATAGGAGTGGGCTCTCTATTTTAAATTACCCTGGCTGGTACGTGTCATGCAGCCTGGGACAACTGGGCGCAGTTGCTGTTGGCCTGTCGATGCAGGTGCTGCTGCCCATTGGCCTCTGAGACCCATACGTGGGTGCTGAGCTCTGCCTTGCGCTGAAGCACAGCCAGGACTGCCTTGAACACGTGTGGGTATGCATTACAGCCTCAGCCAGTCACCTCAGCAGTGCCTCCTCTTTCTGGAGCTGAGGTCATTTTTCATGTGATGTAATGACAGTGACATGGATGGAAAGAATCTACTTTTTTACCAAGAGCAAAAGTTCACAGAAGTTCTTGAAGGATTTCTGTGGGTACCATCAAGTTGCCTGTTTACCTGCCCATGACTCCAGATAACCACTCAAGGCAAGTGAAAAGCAAAAAGCAGAATATGGCGGTCAGCATCTGGCCCTGAGCAGCCCGCTCTCCGTGCCAGGGTCATTCCCTGCCCCAGCCAGCACGTGCCTTGCTGGGCCTGGGCTACCACATCTGCTTCAAAGTCTACCTCCTGCTCTTCCAGGCAGACACTGGGCTGGTAATGCTCTCCTGGACTTGGTCCAGGAGACAGAGTGGCTGAAATTAGAGTTCTTCAAACACGGAAATCAGCAGGACAAAAAAAAAGTTCAGATCAGGAAAAAGAAAAACTCAAATTTTGACAGAATACTGAAACATGAAAGGCTTAAGTCAGTATTTTTTGTTCTACTTTCTCTTGCTTAACACACTTAAACTCTTTTCTCAGTGACTTGTTTTAGTTAGAAAATACTAAAAGCAAAAAAATTTTAAAGCTAAAAGGTCAGAAAGTTCATTTTGGTATTATCCACTTGCTGGTACTGGGGCTGTTTCCAGGTCCTCCGACCCCCTCTTTCTTGCACCCACCTCTTCTGTCTCCTTTTGTCCTGGCCAGCTGAGGTCTGAGCTCCTCTATCTGTTGGCACATGACAGCATCCCACTAACTTCTTTGTTCTGTAACGATAGGATTGATTTTGTATAATTTGATTTTAGTGTCAAATAACTAAGAGTCTCCAGTAAGAGTGGCTTGCAGAAAAACACAACACAATTGTTTCCTGTTAACTCTGCTCTCTTCTTTGTAGCAGCTCCACATTTTCTCCTGGACTCCCAAAATAGATTTTTAACATGAAAAATTAAAAAAAACCTTTGTTCTGGGAAGAACAAAATTTTGAGTTAAAAACAGCAAAAACAACAAGCAGAAACAATTATTTCACGTTAAACTTTAAATCTGAGGAAATTGAGAGGTAAATCCCTTTGAATGAACTGAAACTGAAAGCTTTACATGATTTGTTTGGTCAGTAAGTTAAAATTTGATCAGCTCTCAGTCATGAGAATGCACAAGTCCTGCAGCAGCTGTGCAGAGAGCAGGTCATGCCATGAACCTTTCCTTACAAAAGCCCCTGGCCACCCACATCCCCAAAGTAGTCATCTCAGGATCAGACAGCTGCTCATAGCTCAGGCTGGGCAGGGCAAAGAAGGAAATAAATACATTTGGCTTCAGTCACTCAAAACCATGCCTAGATAAACATGGTGACCTTGATGTGAATTCTTGGTTTCTATAAAGCCAGTTAAGTCTGATCCCAGGGTACGTGATGCTGTTTGCTTCGTTCATCGGATTGTGATTGTGTTTAGGAACTACTGCATTCGTGCCAGTGGCCACAGCTCAGCACAGGATGGTGCAGCCACGTGGCAGTCGTGAGGCTGGAAACTCCCGGTGGTGGTGGTACAGCGATGCCTCTCCCTGGAACATGAATCCCTTGGAGAGAATAACAAGGAACAAAAAGGGAGTTGCTGTCTGTCCAGCCTTCGTGTGCAGCACAGTTCCCATCTGCTGGCAGCGTTGCCCCAGATGGGCAGAAGAGGTGGTGTAACTGCTGCCTGGGTTGCACTCTGGGGTTTTCCCCAGGGGAGCAAAGGCAAAGCCAAACGATCCACATCTGTCTGCCCAAGACAGAAGAGCCCTGACAGGATGTCCCTCAAACCTTGACGTGGGAATGAAAACACGGGAGTGAAAATGGCTGCCCTAACATTTCAGATGTGGTCTCGCTTGTGTTTGGTTCTGGCAGGCTGAGGTTTCAGGTGTGAGGGTGTCCAGGTGCTGCAGGGTCTGTGTGGGGAGCACAGGAGAAGCAGCACGAGCTGCTTGTCATGGTGTTTCCTGCAGAGCGAAGGACATGCAACAGGCAGGTTATGCCCAAGGTCATCAGGAAAATTTTTCCTTTGTGTTATAAATAGAGGCAGCACTTAAATGGGCGAAGTCAATGCAATCTGTTTTTATTTCTGCATTTATTTTTTATGTCTCCCCTCAACAGCTTTTATTCTCTGATGCACGTGTGCTTGTGTGGCAGCTTCTGCAGTTAGTAGCAGCGTGGCTCGAAGAAACCTTGTGAATTACTACCTGACACTTAGCAGCTTATCGCATGGGTCTACTTTTCTGGGTGGCTTTTTAGATCCTTGCAACAGCTCCTTTCACCTGGCATGGGGATGCCATTTGCCACGAGGATACCAGAGATGCTCATCTCCTGCTCTGTGATGTGAGGTGGGAGGTAACGTGGGACTGCGGTGCCTGCTGCTGCCTCCTCTGACATTCACTGCTGCTGGATGTGGAGGAGCCTGTCACTAAGGGTTACGTGGGCAGCAGTGCAGAGGAGCCTAGATGGCACTTCAGGCCCCATCGGGTGATGGTGTACATCTGCTACCTCTCACTCTGTTCCCTATAAACAGAATTACTGCAGCTGCCAGTGACTTTCCTGCTCTTGTGTTTTCACTCTCAGCCCTTCAGAGTTAGGGGATGTGGCAGATAGGCTGTCATTCTTGGGCTTCAACAAAAAGCACAGTCTCACAGTTTTGGCACTCCTCTGTCTCTCGCTATTTCAATAGATAGCTAAGAAATGCTTTGGTTATATTCAGTTCTGGGCACTGGTGTCACCTTTTTCTTGCCAATGAGAACTTCAGTATGCTGAGTTTCTAGCTCTCAGGTAGAGAGCCTTACCTACAGAGCACCCTTTCACGGCCTCCCAACCTTTGATATACTTCCCTTCACAGCCATGCTCTGAAGAAGGAGAAAAGGTTTTCCTTGTTCTGTGGAGAAGTAGCAGAGGCACAGAGAAATCGAGATTGTGTAGTTCAGGTCTGTGGCAGCAGCAGCAGCTATAAATTTATCCACGTTGCTTTGTTTCCGCTCTCTTTGCTAGATAGCACGTTGCAGTGTGTGTTTCACTTGGGCTAACTGATGGCACAACAGGGTCATAAGACAACATTTTACTACATAGGAGGTCCCCACCACTAGTCATCAAAATAAATAGAGTTTAGCTTGCTTTCTTCAAAATAAGGTCCTGGTAACTAGGATCAGATACAATAAAATTGTTCAGAAACCGACGCACAAAAATGCCAGCAACCACAGCTCCTTTGTGAAACGGATGTTTGTGAAGGGTCCCGCAGCTGAAATTCATAAATTGTCATACTTTAACCAAATGCTACTTTATAGCATTATCCTTTCTGTCTTGAGTTCTTTTATATGGGACTGATTCTTCTTTCTCATCAAAATTGTGGCCTGATGCTGTGTAAGCAGGAAAATGATTTCTCTAGCCCGATATGATTGTTATAGTAAGGAGCCCTTGGTAACACCTGGAAGCATCTGAACATCATGTTCAGGCAGAAAGCACAAAGGCTTGTAGGGATTTGGACGTTAGATAGATATTAGAGCATATTTTATTTTGAAAAGCATCCTGTCTTTCTGCAGTGGGATTCTCATTGCAAGGCCCTGCATTTGTGGTGCTTGAATGCTGAGGTGTTTTCACTGGCTCTGTGTGGACAAAGATGTCCCCTCTCCTAGAGCACTGCTGTCCCACAGCACAGCACCAGGGCTGCACAACGAGCTGACAAGGCAGAGTGTCCTCTGGGCAAGGGCGAACTACCACCGCAGGAAGGATCTAACCCAAGCAGAAAATTCCTCATACTCAGGTTACTGTGGAGCAGCCGAGTTTGAAGCTGAGGTGCTCACTGCTGTGCATGATGAGAAGGGCACTGAATCTGAATTTGCGGTTGTGCTTTCACCGGTGTCGGGGCACAGGGACTCTGATTCACATTGTCATTCCCGATTTGTAACGGTATAACCAAGAGGAAAGCTCCTGTCCATCCGAGAATGATGGTGCTTTGCCAGTATACGCAGGAAAACTCTGATACGCAGGGAATACTTCAAATAACGTAGTGGAGCAGGTCAAGCAGCTCAGTATCTCCAGCTCAAAGCAATGATGGCCAAGTAGCAATCTCTCCTTGCAGCTGTGGCAGCGTTGTCCTCACCAGCCCATTCCTGCAGCAGCTTGCTGTGGGAACACCAGCAGGCGAGTGGCAGAGTTGTTTGTGCCCCCGGTAGAGATGTGTGACTGCAGCATTTCAGGCAGAGCACCGATGCTGAGCGAAGCAGAGTTTGGGTAGTGTTCCCCGTCGTCGTGCCAGCTCCACGGCCAGCACGAGCCTGTGGGAGTCTCAGGCCAGAAGCCAGGATTCAGTTCCACTCCCAGAAAAGTCAACGAAACCCATTTGAAGTAGAATGATTTCATCCTGTACTGCATGCTGAGTGACTTGCCAATGTTACTCTGAAAGCATCGGTCTGTCCCAGGTACAAGCTAATGGAGGACAAAGCTACAACATTTCTGTGTAGGTGATTAGTGGAGCATGCAACCATGAGATGCTGAATCTGTCATGTGGGAAGGATTTCACATGGCTTCAGAGTGTGATTAGCTTTAGGAACTTCATAAATACTTCTCTATTTAATAAATCTTTTCTCTATGGTGTTGATCTCAACATGAGCTGATCACCAACCCACGCTGAAAGAAAATCCCCATCTAAAACAAAGTGGTAGCTAAAATCTGGTCACCCTGTAAAGGACCTCAGGAACTGAGCTGTCACTAGTGTCTTGTACATGGTAAGTGTTAAGATAGCACGGTGCTGAAAAATGACACAAGCTAGAAAGAAATGGCAGGTGTCACGATGTGCTGAGAAAGCTAAATGTCATTGTGGGGTTCTGTCTCTGTGCAGCGTTTCTTTTCCTTGTCCCCTTCCCTTAAAATAGTTTTCCTTAAACCACAAAACTTTATTTTTCTATTTCACAGAAGAGCAGCGCAAATACTGAAATAATCTCTAGAGATGTTCTGCAGATATTTTTGCTTCTTCAGTCTGTGGCTTTTCCTCCCAACCCAAAGGTAACTGGAGTGTTTATTTTGCTGTACAGGTCATCTGAACTATGTTTAATATAAATAATGTGGCTGAAAAGGAAATTATGCATCCAATTTTCCAGTCCATCCAAAGAAGGCCGGGTGCTCAAAGAGCAACCTGCACAGGTCCCCAGAATACAATCTATGCGTTGACAGTGCAAACCCTCTTTCCCTGTTCAAGAGCAAAAACGTCAGCTGTTTTTGCTGGAAACGCCTCCCCCCATGCCTCCCAGCTGAGTTATGGCCATCCCTGGACTGTGTTCAGGTCCTAAAGGCTCTCACACAGTTTATGCTAAGCTGTAACTGCTCAGTTCCGTTGTTAGGTTCTTTTTGGTCTAAAACCTGCAGCAAAGCTCCAAGGACTATTAACTCAGCTTTAAAGGATAGTTTGAGACTGGGGAGAGAGACAGCTCCTCCTTCAGCCCTTCACAGAGCACTAACAACCGGAACGGTTCACGCACATCTTCATCAAGTGAGCACATGAACACAGTGCACGGGGACACTGCACCACAAAACGTACCTTTTTATGGTCCCCAAATCCTGTTTCTCTAGCTATTTGTATGATGGTCAGCTCTGTGAACCTCACTTTGCCAGGTACGAGCTGTATTGTCTGTCCACAAAATGTTCATTTTGACCTTGTAATAGGAAATTGGGGTTTAACCCTCTGTGCACAGCAGCTGGGGAAGTCAAGCTCACAAAACTTTCCTCGTGTCTATGAAGTGCTCACTGCCTTACCTCTCCCCTTCCATCGTAGTCGGGGATTTTACTCCTGATGGTAGCCGTAGAGATGCTTCCTGACACTAAGAAATGAGGATGAAAGCTTGTTTAGGGGAACAGTGATTAGGAGGGAGGAGCTGTTGGGCAGTAAGATTTCTCTCAGGCTGTCATAAGCAGGAGGATATAAAGAGATGTTCTGTACATACATTTTATGAGGGGGAATGGGAAGGACAAGATTACAGGTTATTAGTACCTCTGTGATATACTGCCCTTGCTTGACTTGTCTGGGACATTTAAAGTATGACCTTAAGCCACGGTGTCTGCAAACCTGTGGTTACTTGTTGAGGTAATTTGCTATATTCCCATCGCTTTAAGGCTTTAATTATTCAGCTAAGTTAAGTAATGTAAGTGCTCATGATTTCAATTATTTACTTATTTTAGTAAGCATTTTATGTAGTTTGGTTGTTTGAGCACAAGCTAGGAAAGCAGCTGCACACCTAGTGTGCCCAGTGTGCTTGGCCCCATGTAACAGGACGTTATTTGTGTCCCCAGGAGGTGCTCGCTGGGTCATGTATCCAACCTGGGCGGTCATGTATCCAACCTGGGTGGCAGCGACACGACATCCCTCCCTGGATTTGAGAACCTCACTGTGGGATACAACAAATACCTCAGGCCCTACTTTGGCGGTACGTTGGCTCTCTGCATTTCACTGTTTGAAGAATGGTCTGTAATGCTTGTGTGGACGGGTGAGCATGCTCTCAGCTTTCATTAGTGTGCCCCAGTTTCAAAGGTTGTGTCCCTTTTAAATTAGCTCGTAGCCAAAGCTGCCCTCCTCCCTGTGCATCCAGTGTCGTCTTGAATACCTTGTGCACACATGCACGTACAGGGCATGAGAATGTGTCCATCTATGAAGAACAGGGAATTTATAAAAAAAAAAAAAAAAAAAAAAAAAAAAAAAAAAAACTTTAGCACCCCCGTGAAAGATCTGCCAGTAATTAAATTCTGCACTAATTGTGCATGCTTTTGTTTAGGGCCTACCCCTTGTGATTTTCTGCTTTATTTTTGTGCATGTAAATTTATTTAGTAGACAGTGGGTGCAGAGAAATAAGTCATTCTCCTCTCCAGAAATAACTTTTTGACCAGTGCTTTCACTTCACAATGGGACATAAACTAAGCCTGATTTAATTAAACCCCTGTGAAACTCCAGAGAGTGCTCACCTGACGGACAGTCAGTTATTTAGGAACTCACCCGAGGCTGTTGTCTGCCTTAGGTGTCAGGTCTCCCACCTCCCAGGTAAATGCTGCAACCACTTGGAGGAACGGGTTTCAGAATGGCATTCAGCACCTGAAAAATATTGATTAAAGCTTTAAAAAAAAAGCTATGAAACCTTTGATAAATTCTGCTTGTCTGCCAGAACCTGTTACTGAAACAAAGCTCAGCAGAAAAATTCCCCATCAGCTTCCTCCGGGAGTTGCATGTTTTTCCGCTGTAGCTCCTGCAGGCTGACCTGCTGCTGCTGGCAGCTTTGAGCCCCTACCTTTTTTCTGACCATGGTGATAAATTTCTGGGACAAGACAGAATTTAGCAGCATGTTATGCCCAAAACGTCTCATGCAGGAATAGAAAAGCTCTATTAGAGCCTGTCATATAAGTGAGCAGATGCTTCTGAATTGCTTAACAGCCATCTATGCCAGACTACGCCTACTATAGCCATTAAACAAAAGTGGCTATAACTCAGGTTTGACCTCCTTCAGAGTCCCCAAGTCCTCACAGTTCTGCCCTCTGGCCATTAATTTTAGTGGGTTTCAAGCATCTAAATATCTAAAAGTAAGATGGAAGAACGTAAATGACAGCTACCTGAAAAAGTATGTATCTTAGGCAAATGAAACGCATTTTGGAGTTTGGAACACTTCAAAAAAACAACAAAACCACAAACCCTTCTAACCTAGAAAGAGATTTAGAAAGTGTCCCGTAGACTTTCCTACACGTGACTTAGAGATGATGAAAAGGAGTTTCAGCAAGTCCCAGGAAGACGGCACCGCTGTGCCACCACCTGGGCAGAGGGCAGTCTCGGAAAGCACCAAGCCCTGCTGCTAGCAGGTCTGTGTGCAGCAGCGCAACAGCGACATTGTGGTCCCGGGGACAGGCTCAGATCTTTGGGCCCCAAAGTCATGCTGGAGCCACGGGGATTAAACAAATGGGGCCCAACCTAAGGGAAAGTCTGTGTCTTCTGCTTGTGTAACAATGGCCCTCTCCCAGAGCCACCTGTTCACGCAGCCCGTTGCAGGACCTGGGGAGCGCTCTTCAGTCATTTCCTGGGGAGCAGCTGCCCTCTTGTGGTGGATTTTAAGAGTTAATAATAGAAAATAGGGAAGTACCAAGATTCAGGGCTTGAATGCTGAAAACTTGCTTGTAAATAAAACAGCAATATAATAAAAAGGCCAAGGCTGTTGCATTTCTCGTTTGTAAGCCAGTACGTGGTCTCAGGAATCACTGAATTTTTCTGGCTCTTAGTTTTCCTCTCTGAGGAACAGGGATGCTGCTGTACACCTGCTTGTGGAGAGTCCTCAGAGAGCTGCACGTGTGAAACAAATTGTACAATGCTTGCTGTTCCTCCCACTGTGCAAACATTGTGGACTGGGTAACAAAGAATAAACTGGCTTTGGCTTCCCGTTGGCAAATGCCACTGAAATGCTCTTCATTTAAATGGCTAATGGCGATGGATATTTGCTGTCTGGCACCATCACCAAATGTACAACTCCAGTTCCCTAACAGTAACAACTTTATTTTGGGTGATAAAGTCACTTGTGAGCATAGTGCTTTGAAACTGTGTCTAGCCCTTTGGGCTTCTGCAGTTTTAGAGATAGTGTTGTGTGTTTGGGAAGCTGGGAGCAGCGCCCACACTTAGAGCATCCTGACCGGTTCTGTTCTCTGCTTAAGCTTTCCTTTCCCTCCACAGGAGAACCTGTTCAAATCGCAATGAGCCTGGACATTGCCAGTATTTCTAGCATATCTGAGAGTGACATGGTAAGTGAAATAATTTGTGTTTTGCAAGAGAGGAGAATGGGATCTGCCTGAGAGACTCATCATGTTACCATATGTTCAGCACAGAAACTGTCATATTCAAGCTGCTTTGCTTTCCTGTGCCTGACCACCTTCAGGGGTGTGAGGAAAAGAAGGCTCACTTATGGTTGCAGACTACATAGACACCAGAGTAATGTGGGCTTGTAAGTAAAAAGCGATGAACCCAAAAGTCCTACTGGTTTATAAAAATCAAAACAACAACAAAACCACCTGAGTGTCTCTTGGAAATTTCCTCTCCCTTTTCTTCCACGTAGCAGCCCTCTGTGTGGGGTAGGACTGGCGTCGGTTGGACGTGCTGGTGCTGTATGAAGACAGCCAGCGTCTCTCCTCAGGGAGGAGAAATGAGGTTTTGAGCTGAGACAGTCTGAGGCTCAATGGACTGGTCATCCCCCCCGAAAAAAAAAAAAAACAGTGACAATTTTCAAATGTACAGAGACCATCTTCCCACCACTGATGAGTCTGGTTTACTCCACTGCAGGTTACAGCTTGATTTCAAACATTGCTGAGAAATCCTCGTTCAGGTTACAGCTCCTTTTCTGTTAAACCATCCTACAAATTACAGGTTAAATGAAACAGAACTGCAGCGTCCACCACAAACAAGCAATGTATCTGTGGTAAAACACAGCAAATTCATGCTGTTACACAAATGCCAGGCCTTTTGAAATTAAAAGGCATTACTGGTTGTATTTACTGCATCTGTAAGGAGGGAAGCAAAATAATACAACAGAGTCCTGTCTCTGTCCGGGAGGCTCTTAAGAGCTGAGTATTGCATGTTCTTTTATGGTGGGGCAATATACAAACACTTCGGACACAGCAGATACATCTTGGCAGGCTAAATTCAAGCCAAATTGATCACTTTAATTCAAAGCCCTGTTTAAAAAAAAAAAAAAAAAAAGATGCTACAAGTTTCATGTTTTTAGTTTGTTTTTTTGACCTTACTGATGAAATAACATGTTGGCATTTTTTTACCTTTATTTCTTCCAGCTGTCTCTCTCATCATGTATGTAACACATATTATTTTCCAGCTCTAGACCATGGTTGCTTTTTAGTATCAGTGACTTGCTGAGTGGCCTCAAATCTGCACTTCCCATCTGTTTTCTTACCTGCAAAACAGACACAACAATATCATTAAAATAACTGCTCATTTCAAAATAAAAATAATTTTAAAAAAAACACAATAAAATAAAACGGAAGCGCTGTGAATGTAATCTCTGGTTGTCATGCAGAACACGTTAGAGTTCTTACATATACTTATTTTCCCTAAGTATGTGGGAAATGTAATAGAATAAATAAAACTGCGATGAAGATCTGATGGTTTTACTGCAATGCGTTTGGTGCTGAGCTTTGATGGGTTGAACAGCTGTGAGTTCTGCATCTGGTCACACATGGCATGTACCTGCAGTTTATGCCATGCAGGTGTTCCGGATGCTCAGCCTCAGTTTCTCCTCTCTTCCCCAGGATTATACAGCTACTATATATTTGCGGCAGCGCTGGACAGATCCGCGGTTAGTCTTCCATGGCAACAAGAGCTTCACGCTGGATGCCCGTCTGGTGGAATTGCTCTGGGTACCAGACACGTACATCGTGGAGTCAAAAAGGTCCTTCCTGCACGATGTCACTGTCGGCAACCGCCTCATAAGATTGTTCTCTAACGGTACCATCCTGTATGCCTTAAGGTAAATCAAATCAACCTTTGCCTCCACTGATGACAGTGGTTCAGAATAGATTTCCAGAATTACGCTAGACAGGAGCAGATAGCAACCGTCAGAGGTAATGATGAGCTTGGGGCCAACAAGCCAACTGTGACAGTACTCTACCGATCCGTTACCCACAGTCCTGGCCACCTGGAAACTCCTGCCAAGGATCAGGCAGATTCCACAACGTGACACGTGCTGTGTACGGAGCAGTGTCTGCTCAGAAAGCTCACAAGTTTGGATGTTACATGGGACAAGTCAAGTAGAGTCGGATAGAGGCTGGAGAGGAAGGGAGAGAGGACATCTTAACAGTAAAATTTACCTGATGGTGGGGAATTATTTCATTTTCCAGTGCCACGCAGCCATAATTTATTCTCTTTAGCAAAAAGTGCACGTGTATGTGTACTGCAGAAACGTGCACAGTAATGTGTTAGCAAGCCTTAGATCTTCCTAGCTAGATGTAACGGAGCGTGTCTCAGTTACCTTCAATGCAAGCAAACTGCTATAAGCAGACTTGTTCACCCTCCCCATCAAAGCAAGCCAAGGCTTATGCACCATTAGTTGCTGTGCCTCAGGTGACAAGGGGTAACTTCCAAGTGCTAGCAGTAGCACTGGGAAGCATGTTAATCTGCACTAAGGCTCCCACCGCAGCAAGGCAAAAATCCTCCTTCAGTTACATTTTCATCAGTATGGCTGTAGAGAGCATCCTCAGGAGGGTTCTCTCTGACTGCAGCATTCCTTTCATTTTATAGGTCAAAATTTTCTAAATGGGCAGGATCCTCGTGGTCTAGTCTGCTATGAGAAGTAGAAATATTCCATTACATGCTGTTATTGCAACCTTAGAGTTCTTTCTCCTCTTACAGAATCACTACTACTGTTGCTTGTAACATGGACCTGTCAAAATATCCTATGGACACACAAACATGCAAACTCCAGCTAGAGAGCTGTAAGTATAATACTCTGGGGGGGAAGATGTTAAATTTGTTTATTCCAAGTCTAAAGCATGTAAGTATGCATCTTGAATATTTGTATTCATCACGGTGGCCTCCTGAAGCAGTAAATAATAATGGTCAAAAGAAAACAACTTTACTTGATCATTGTTCAAATGCTTGTGTTGTAATCCACAGTTTAGAGTTTTTTCTGACACAATGCAATTTATATTTAGAAAAAAAAAAAAAAGTAATAAATAGTACCTTCATCAAAGAGTAAATTAAATAGTTCAGTTCTGTACAGAAAGAGTTAAGTAGTAACTGCTAGGTTTCCAAATTTGGTCCTTTTTGCACACAACTTCAAAAGCAACTTGTGGGGATAAGTGCATGGGATGGAGTAGAGAACAGCCTCACGCATTTTACCTTAAACCTGTTGTATCTCCCACACTAATCCAACCCTGTCTGGGAGAGCTGTTACAATACTGGAGATGGAGGGACCCTCATCAACAGCAGGAGTCTCAGGCTTGGAAGCCTCAAAAAAAAAGGAACAATCAGGGAATTCTGCTCTTAAATTAAACGTTCCTCTGCAGCAAAGTTGGCTGAGAACTGGTAACAGGTAACTCAGACCCCAAGAAAAACTAGGGTGCTACATGGCTTTTACGCAGGAGCTCAGCAAGAACAGTGCTGCTGTTATGTCTCTGCGAAGCTCCCCAAGAAGCAAGCTCCCTTCTCCTGCTTTGTGTCACAAAAAGAAACATCTACAATCTCATGCTGAAAAGACCAGATTAAACTTCTGGGGTTGCAGCATGAAGCACCTAAGGAAGCACATATTATTTTCACATTAAAATCATATTAGTTCACCATGGTTAACTTTATTACAAAGAATAGCTCCTGAAATAATAATGATTGGCCTCTTCTGCTAAAGCATAGCTTGTTTGGGCCTGCTTTAAAAGTGATTGGGTCCTACATCATGCTCAGTTGCTGTATAATTCCAATGAAATTACATGCACATTGCCCACTGGAGGTTTCATTAGGATAAGTGCCCAGAAATAATGCTATTTAAATATATGCCAGATGAATTAACAACAATCTATCATTTATTATAAAATTTTCCTGAGTAACCACGATTTATGAAACTGTTTAGAAACTTCGAAAAGTCACACGCTTAGGATTCTGTGCAGGGATTTATACCCTGGACACCTAATTTACGAGTTCATCATACTCAAACTCTGGTAATTTGTGTCTAATAAGAAAACACAATTAGATAAAAATAGAGCTGCAACTGCATCTGATTCCTTCTACCAGGATGAACAGGTCATTATCAGCATAAACGTGTCCCTGCTCATTTTCTCAAAGAACGGCACTTAATAAAAGGATCAGATTAGTGAGATTGATGGGCTTATTTACTAAATTAAGTGAAATTTTTGAAGTGAATGGCTAGCTGGTGACACAGTACAAGCTTTATCCCTCACACTGAGGTATCCTTTAGCCCAACCTGAGGTCACGGAGTGCCATCATTTACATTCTCAGCTAGCACATGTGGAGCTGACTGCTAACTGCTTGAGCTGTTGATCTCACCTGTCCCATTGTTTTGGGGCAGGAATTCAGTGTCGCAAAACATTGGCTATGTTTGTGTGTCAGCAGCCCTGGGCAACACATATATGGTCAGAAGTGCCTGGTATGTAACTGCAGAGCAGTCTCAGCTCCAAGCTCTCAAGTAACTGCAGACACCTTTTCTGATCTTACTGAGCACTTGAATAGATGGGCCGGTGCAACATGCTTCTGCTAGCTGGTAAGGGCTCCGGGAGATCTGCCCTCTCTTCTTTCTAACCAGTGCATTCTTGCTCACCTTGCGTGACTGAAGAATATGCTCAAGGGTTGAGCACTGCAGTAGTTTTATCCTGCAGTGTGTAACTGATCTGGGGATGGCAGGAATATTAAATTATCTTTAAAAACGTGAAAACATTTAAAATTGGAATACGCGATATAAATGATTGAGACGGGTTCTTTGCATCACTCACAGTGATACATGTTCCCAGCTAAATCTGAACCAGCAGACTGAAAATATAGCAATGAAAATTCCACTGATGGTCTGACGTGGAAAGGGGGTTTTTGTCCAGCCCAGGCTGCAGAGGTGCCATTTTTGCTCCTAGCCAGGAGGCAGGGCAGAGCAACACCTGGCATTTATTGGCTCACCACAGTAACACAGGTCTCTGTTCTCCTTAGGGGGATATGATGAAAATGATGTCATCTTTACATGGCTGAGAGGAAACGACTCTGTCCATGGCATAGAAAGGCTGCGGCTCTCTCAGTACACGGTGGAACGTTACTACACCCTGGTCTCGAAGTCACAGCAGGAGACAGGTAAAGCAGTGAAAGAGAAAAGCAGGTAACGCTCTCTTAAGGATCTCCCCTCCCACCTCCTTCCTTCTATGGACCTGTATCTTTTGACTCAAAAAGCCTGAATCAAGGATCTCTTGAGCAAATCTTACAAAGAGAGACAGAGAAAGACAGTAAAATCCAACTTGCAATCAGGGCATTCTGTAGGTTGGGAAGCCATGGAAAGATGGATCTTTTAATATACTACATTCACTTTATCTGTTGTTTTTTTTCCTTAAATTCTCAATTTCTTTCTCTACACACACCTGAATATACTCCCTCCTCTCCTCACAGGTCTGCAGTCTATAAATACTGCAAGGAGCTGTGTTTACAGTGACTGGAAGTAAAATTAACTTTCTAAATACACTTTTTTTTTTCTAAATGACAGTTCTATCACGTTTTGATGGATTAAGATCCCTCTGTTCATCAGAATTCAACATCTTTTTAATTTTCAGCATAAATACTCTTCTGTCACTATGGAAAGGGACAAATCTTCATGAGAATGACCAGGTTTTAAAAATAATCATGTTTTGTTGTTTATTGTAGTGTACACAGCCCAAGAACAACATGGTTTTTGTTTCTGCACTTCAAAGGGAACTATTGTTTAAGCAGCAGAAATATCTCCTGAAAATACTTGCAATCCAGCCCGTGAACGCTTATGTCACTATAACGACAAACTGATTTTAAAAAATTGACTGAATTTTTTTGGAGTATACAAAGACACAGTTACCAAAGATCACCAATTACTAATGAATACAGGGAATACAAATCCCTGTGACGATAAGGTGCTGGGATGCTTTGGGACATGAGCCAAAGCCTGCTGAAATCAAAAGAAAATCTTGTGTTTATTTCTCAGCCATCAGATAAGAATGACTTTGACAATGCCTCTTCAAAGTGGTTCTTGGGAAAAAATGTGTTGTGCTGAAGAAGAGAATTGAAGAAAGTATCAGCCTGTCCCCACCCTGAGCTACAATGCTAGAATAAAATATTCCCACTGTGAATTAAGTTCAGGAGCCCCACTGCAAGCCACACATTGTATCTCCTGCCAGCCAATTCCATGTATATGCACAGACATACGTGTTTGGTTATACATCCTTTGTCTAGGATATGTTAGATACGAAAGGTTTCTGAGGCAAGAAGTCAAGCTTTTGTGAGCAATGCATCAACCGTGATTTCAGTGAGGCTCTGCTGATGTCCATCAGTGAAGGTCTGGTGCTGGGGGGTCCTTGGGAATCTCACATTTGCTGTGTTCCTCCCTTTGGTGAACAGGCAGTTACCCACGACTGATCCTGCAGTTTGAGCTGAGAAGAAACATCCTTTATTTCATTTTGGAGACCTACGTGCCATCTACTCTGCTCGTCATGTTGTCCTGGGTTTCTTTTTGGATCACCCTGGACTCAGTGCCTGCCCGGACCTGCATTGGTGAGTTGCTGCCTGAGGGAGGGAAAAGAGTTTGGCAGGGAAAGGGAGCCTGGTGCTGCACTGTTTTTGTATAGCAGTAGAGGGTGACACCATGTACCCTCTGTTGGGTATGTGGACAACGGATCGGCCAAGTCTTTTCCTAAGTGTCTGTAAGAGAAGGTCTTTCCTTTTTGCTTTCCAAGGTGTAACAACAGTGCTCTCCATGACAACTCTGATGATCGGCTCACGAAGTTCACTCTCAAAAACCAACTGCTTCATTAAGGCCATTGATGTTTACCTTGGCATCTGCTTCAGCTTCATCTTTGGTGCCCTCGTGGAATATGCAGTGGCTCACTACAGCTCCTCACAGAAATGTACAGCTAAAACACCTCAGGAGGTAATGTCTGATCTACCTTCATAAAACTAGTTATCTCAGATCAACACTAATTAGTCCTTCATTAACTGAGTAAGACCAGTAGTCTTCCTGCTGTGGGTACAGTTAACAGCTGCTTCTCCTAATTGTCGCTAAATGTAAGGGGTTTTTTGTGCTACAAATGCTGTAGCAGTGATATATTTCCCCCAGGGCTCGGTGCTGGGGCCGGTCCTCTTTAACATCTTCATCAATGATCTGGACGAGGGCATTGAGTGCACCCTCAGTAAGTTTGCAGATGACACCAAGTTAGGTGCGAGTGTCGATCTGCTCGAGGGTAGGAAGGCTCTGCAGGAGGATCTGGATAGGCTGCACCGATGGGCTGAGGTCAACGGTATGAAGTTTAACAAGGCCAAGTGCCGGGTCCTGCACCTGGGGCGTAATAACCCCAAGCAGAGCTACAGGCTGGGAGATGAGTGGTTGGAGAGCTGCCAGGCGGAGAAGGACCTGGGAGTGATAGTGGACAGTCGGCTGAATATGAGCCAGCAGTGTGCTCAGGTGGCCAAGAAGGCCAACAGCATCCTGGCTTGTATCAGAAATAGTGTGACCAGCAGGGCTAGGGAGGTGATCGTCCCCCTGTACTCGGCTCTGGTGAGGCCGCACCTCGAGTACTGTGTTCAGTTTTGGGCCCCTCGCTACAAGAAGGACATGGAGGTGCTTGAGCGGGTCCAAAGAAGGGCGACGAAGCTGGTGAGGGGCCTGGAGAACAAGTCCTACGAGGAGCGGCTGAGGGAGCTGGGCTTGTTCAGCCTGGAGAAGGGGAGGCTCAGGGGCGACCTTATCGCTCTCTACAGATACCTTAAAGGAGGCTGTAGAGAGGTGGGGGTTGGCCTGTTCTCCCACGTGCCTGGTGACAGGACGAGGGGGAATGGGCTAAAGTTGCGCCAGGGGAGTTTTAGGTTAGATGTTAGGAAGAGCTTCTTTACTGAAAGGGTTGTGAGGCATTGGAACAGGCTGCCCAGGGAGGTGGTGGAGTCACCATCCCTGGAAGTCTTCAAAAGACGTTTAGATGTAGAGCTTAGGGATATGGTTTAGTGGGGACTGTTAGTGTTAGGTTAGAGGTTGGACTCGATGATCTTGAGGTCTCTTCCAACCTAGAAATTCTGTGATTCTGTGATTCTGTGATCACAAATAGCCTTAGATCCAAAGTGATCTGCTTCAGTGGCAGATATTAAATATTCCAGTATGACTGTAGCTTGGTCGTCATCAAGGGTCCAAATCCTGTCAGGAGAAGAAGAGCTATCCCACATCCCTGTGAACTCCTCACCTAGTTACCGTGTAGACGTGAAGGCAGACTGATGTCTTGCAGAAGATGAACAGTGGGTTGCTCAGTGACATCAAGAATGAGACTTGTTCAAAGAACTCAAGATCTCTAAAATACAGCATGGAAATGGGCATCCCTGGGACTCCAGGCACTTCCAAAATTAGGCAGCAGCGGGAAGGCCGGTTTGCACACTGCTTTTTTGGTGAACGTGCGTGAAGCTGTGTGCTTGTACCTTCATCCATGCGCTCTCTTAATAGATAAGCACTCTTCTACAGGAGAGGCCAAACCCTGTAACTGAATACTCTTGTTTCTTAGGGGCCTGCAAATGAACTTACTAAAGAAATGGAAGAAGTCAACATCGCTAACATCTTCAACAGCTCCATCGCCAGCTACAAACGGAAAATCAGTTTTACAAGCATTGAAATTTCGAGTGACAATATTAACTACAGTGACTTGACCATGAAAACTCATGAGAAAATCAAACGTGTCTTGAGAAACAAAATGCACAGAATTATCGGTTATTTCACAATTCAGAACCCCAGCAATGTAGACCACTACTCCAAATTGCTTTTTCCATTGTTTTTTATGTTGGTCAATGTGTTTTATTGGGCTTATTACTTGTATTTTTAGTAGAAACAGATTGCGTTGTTCTCCCACTCCGGTGGGAGAGGGATCCTGCCAGCGAGCCCCTAGGTATCTGACCTCAGCGAACACACTGTGGACAAAATGCTCTGTTGTGATTCCTGAGGTATGGAGCAGAACAGTGTGTGGGGTACGTTAGATGCAAAGCCTTCGTGCTTCAGCAGTAGCGACATTGACTCTGGACACTTGCTTGTTCAGCTGAGTGGCTCTGCTGGGCCCTTGTGCTTGTACTGGCTCTCCGTTCCAGCATCCAGCCTCTCATCTGGCCAGGGATGAGTGCACAGGACTGCATGTGGCAGGCCACGGACTACTAGAGGCAGCAAAATTATCCTGGTAACCTGGAGTAGGTTGGAACCTTCTAGTTTCTAAGAGGATGTTGTTCTTTGTTTGCAAGAGATAACAGCAACAGAGGGACCGTGACAGCTGACTCAATAGCTCCTCTGTTCAAGGAAGTGAACCCAAAGGCAGCCGCGTGCTGTGCATAGAGGAACGGCTCCCATGCGTGGCGCTTCCTTGTCTCGGGGATGTTGTGGTGCCAGAGCAGTGATTTCAGTGCTGCTGGCAGCAGCGCGGTTGTGTGCCTCGCTGTTTGTAATGCCTGGCTGACTCACTGATAATCCTCACTTGCTGAAGTTACCCATCCCTGAGACAGGTGGAGGGGCTCTTCGTTGGTAGAGCTGTGTTTTTTTGGAGATTTGGGAACAGGAACTTCAGGCAGCAGAACTGTTTGTAATCCATCTCCTACTCTTACTGTTGTGCTGTTTTGCTGCCGTTGAGCAGATTCTGCGATCTCCTTGTCTTCCTCACAAATAGATTCCTCTTCACCCTGGAGAGTGCCTTATGAGCAGCTCTTGTTCCTTGCCAGCCGTAAACAAGAGCGGCCAATTTCTTGTCCCCTGTTTGTATGGCTCTGCAGCTGTGGTGAGTCAGCAGTGCTGCTGGGGAAAAAAAACATGCATGGGGAGCCAGGGTACGATGATCCAAATCAATCTTTTACTCTCTGTTTAAGGCTGAAAAAAAGCACTACATTTCTGCAGCAGTTCATGTTCTAAGTGGGCTATGGAGACTGGCAGTTGGCTTTATTCATTCGGCAACGAGCAGGACTGAGAGCTCTGTTACAGAAGTAAGTTAAATGGTGGTGCACACTTCAAACACTGAATCTTTGGGAACCAAATGGCATTTGGTGCTATGTATCTTTAGGGTACTGGATTTTAAAATGAACATTTTATGGCAGATTTTTTTCCCACTTATTAGTCTATGCAAGTTTCATAAACTTGAGGGTGTAATCCCACAGTTTTGCAGGCAAAACCGTAATTGCCTGCAGTGGCTGCTAGTCAGCAGGGGTTTTGGCTGAGGGAGGCCTCCCAGCACGTAGTTCGTATTACAGCCCCACGCATGCAGTGGGACTTGCTATAGAAGGTGGGCAAAGCACATCAAACTATAGATTTTTATTTTTTTTTTACTTTAATAACTTTTTATTGAACCACTCCACCACACTATATTGTGAAGGATCTAAGCCACATATTCATAAATCATAGATTTACAAAGAGCAGCACAAAAAGACAAAGGGGAACAGACTGACAATGGCAAGTGAATAAACACAAACTCCAATAATGAAATGTTGGCTTGTATATACTGGCATTTAAACTCCATTCCATAAAATGTAATAAAGTGAGTATTGGTGATATGAACACAAACCCCCCAGAGAGATCCTCTATTAAAAAATCATTGCCTCCTTTCTGTGTCAATTTCTTTCTTTAAAACCCAACTAAAATGCCCGTGTGCATTCTACACTGGCTGCCAAATATTAATGTTAACAAAAGGAGGTTTTTTTGTAGCAGAACAGGTAGGAGTTGCCACTCTCAATGCTTGCTTTCATTAGATGCTGCTTTATTTATTCATTCTTCTGTGGCTTTGAGGTTGCTCTGGACTTGATCTAACTTATACCTCCGTGCAACAAAATGTTGCCCTGGAAAGTGACACCTCAGTCTGCTGCTGTTGGTAACTGCAAGAAGGAAGGGAGGGAGAGAAAAGGGTTTGGGAAGGAATTTTTTTTCAGATAGCTTAGGGTTTTATTATTAAAGAACTGTTTTGGCCCTCCTGGGCCAGAGGAAGATGTTTTGATCTAACATCAGAAACCTTTAGTATCTAGGAAGTGTTGGCTCCTGATTTATTTGCTTTTACAGATCATTTTTGCTGCTAGTGATGGACTTCACCACTTTGTAATACACTTTACATGACTGTCTCCCTTACATAAGTCCTGCTGTAACACAAGATCTTCACTTGGTGGTCCTGAGACCACTTCAGTGGTCAAATCAATTCTCAGAGAGGATCAGATACCAAAAATAAAAGACAAACTAAGCAAGCCTCCATCCTACTGCAGGTACATCAGGCATGTCAGAAGGACCAAAGTTAAGTTTTGCTATTAAATGTTCTCAAGTGAACCAAGTCAGCTTAGCCTTGCTCGTGTCCTGGAGCAGCCCAGTGCCATGACTGCTGTTGCTGTGGTCCCACACGTGCCTGGCAGAGGGCAGTGACAGATGAGCATCACAAGCCCACATACCTTCTTCAAAGGGGTCAGGATGATGCGCTGCACAATCCTGTCCCTTTCAGGTGCTATCTAGCACAAGCTAGAAGCACCACTAAATTCAAGAAAAGGTATTTTCACGTTCTGAAAGGTGTAGAGCACAGAGCAGCTTCTGTGTCACTGGTGTGCAAAGATAAGACCGGGTACCTTGAGGGACATTGAACTGGAAATCCTCCACAAAGGACTGGCTTGTAACAGGTACGCTGCAGGTGAGAGCAAAGCTGCAGGTAAGTGCTGCACACAGGCTCTGGTTTGCCTCAGGTTTTCAGTCTTGTGTATGCTGTGTAGGGAACAGGAAAGATTCTGAGCAGCAGCCCACGCTCTGAAAGAGCTCTGGGCTCCAGGCTGATCATTCCTCAGCTGAGATGTTTCACCTCCCCCTGACCACATCTGCCCTACAGCACTGAGGGAACTTGGCAGCACAGCTCTGGAAGAGCCACAAGACCCAGGAGTCACCCTTAACGTTTACTATTCCACCACGGTGCCAGTTTGTTTGTGCTCTTAACCAAATGCACATGTATGGAGGAAAAGACTGACCTGATTTTTAGAGATGATTCTGTTTCACTGTGATGGCCTGGTCTGCCATAACCTTTCCTTGCGTGCGTTTCCTACAGCTGCAACTCCTACAATCTTTGTGTTTGTAAGAACATTTGTGTGCACTCTAAGCCTTTGCAGAGAAATGTTTGTGTATGTTGAGCTTTCAAGTGATGCAAATGCCTGTATCTGGTGCAACCCAGAGGAACGTAAAGCCTTGTAATATGCTACGTAGAGTTGCCCTACCTAGCACGGACCAAAAGCAGTCTAGCCACGGCAGCATAAAACATTTTGGTGATTCATTTACTAGTTTAAAATATAACTACGGAGGAGAGGGCTAAACCAGGCTATCATAGACTATGCAGTCCTTCTCTAGAGCTAACACAAGGATGTCTGAGGGTAACTGCGAGTGACAGATACATATTGCCTTTTAACATCATCCTGCTTCTTTCTGTGTCCCCCAGCCTTGTTTTTCCCCAACACTTGTACCCACTTCACCCCAGTGCAAGCAGGTCCTGTGCTGCAGCAGCCGCCAGCTTGAGCTCAGAGGGTGTTATTTTTCATGTTTAGGAAGATGAAGGGTTCAGCTCAGGAATCCTATTGTTTCAGAGCATGTGGCTTACATTATGATTTCTAAAAGGTATTTATTTGTGTATGCAAACACTACCATCTGCTGCAAGGAATACTTCGCCTTTTTAAAATGTTAATTCCATCTCAAACCTACTCATTGAACTGGTAGCACAAATCACTCTTATTTGTTTATAGCATTTAGTATTATAGCACAGAGCAAGGCAGAAAGTCCTACCTTGTAAAGACTGTTCAGTGTTGGTAATTATTGCAGGTGTTCTCCAAGTCTTCACCGAAACAACTTTTCTGTTCATTCATGACTAAAAGCATTTTTAAATTCTGATGTTATTACACTTGGGATCAGACAATGGGCTTCTTGTTAATCTGAGGTGAGTATTCAATAATAAAAAAATTTATATATTTTTCTTTCTCCTTTTCCTTTTGAGATCTGTGTCCTAAACTATAGTTTTTCTGAAAGTTTCTGTGCTTTGGAACTTTTTAATTGTCCTACTTGCTCAGGTCAGCACTTCAACAAAAGAATTCAATATTGAACTGCAAGTTGTTTTGTTTGAGCATACGAGTCTGTGTTACATCTAATTTTCTTGGTTAGATTAATACAGATACATATAAACAAAATCCTTATTTTCAGAGCATTTGCACAGCTAACATTTGGGTGATCGTGTCTGCTGATAAGCTAAATGAACAAAAGTTATGATTTGTGAGCTGAGAAAAAGAAAGCAAAATTAATTCTAGGTATGAATGGACTTTTCCTCCTGTTTTTTCTCCAAAAGGAAGGCTTCTGTGTGATATCAGCGTACCGCACAGAAGATGCCAGATCCAAAGAAAAGGTGTGCTGAGGTCCTGACTTCTTTGCAGGGACAGCACTTCAGCTGGGTCCCCGTGCAGCCGTGTCTGCTGAGCGCTGCACTGTCTGGAGGCAGCGCAGGGAACACGCCCCGCTGGAGGTGCGTGAAGCAGCCCTTCGCTCTTTATTTTCCCAGCATGTTGTGGGCTTGTATTGTCAGTCACGCTGTCAGCATTGTCAGTCACGCTGCACAGCCCTCTGTTTACTCGCACCCCTACCTGAGGAGGGATTTGGAGGGAAGTGGCCTGCACTTGTTTCCATGTTTTTTTAGTACCACTATATTATAAAACATGCTGAATTTTAATAATTTAGTGTTCTATTATGTTTTATTCCATTGAGAGACCCAGAAAACAAATCCCAAACTTCAGAGAACATGGAATTAAAGCTCTGAAGGTAGGGTCAGACCATGCAGGTGGCTCTGATCATTGCTGTAGGACCAAGTTTGTCCACCTGAAATGTCTTTTAAAAAATGGGATTTATTTTTTTTCCTCCCCCCAGGGAGACAATAAGTTTGGTTTTGCACTACCAGTTCAGATTTCCCAGGAGATATCCTGCCATTTTCATTTGACTTTCCCTGCAGTCCACGAAGCCTAGCTCTAAAGCCTGCAAAGGAGCAGCTCTGCCTTCCAGTCGTGCTGTGGTATAGAAGAGGAGTCAGTCACAATTCTGCAGTCATGTCTTACAAGACATTATCCTTTTCACCCTACTGATACAACGAGCAATCCACTTCTGCAGCATCAGTGGAAGCTGTTAAACTAGCATTGTCTATAAGCTCCAGTGTTCGCCTATAGGAAAGCCTCTTCAATGCAGGTTTAGATTCATGTCGGCTGTCATCAAATGTAATCACAAATGTAAGACCAGACCAGCTCTTCAAGACAGAGCTTGTGCTCTCAGACATCTCCTTCAGCGCAAGTAGGTCAGCATTTCATGCAAAAGCCGTATGACTTTCAGTGCCTGCAAGATGTTTGCGCTCAGTATCTCTAGCTGCTCTGCGGCTAGAACAAACTGAGACTTCTAAGGGTGTTTCATCAGCCTCAACCAAAAAAAAAAATAAGTCTGACATACGCCCCGCTGGACAGGGACAAAGACCATTTGCCCTGCCAACTCAAACAGGAAGCCAGCTCAGCAAAAAGGGCTGGGTAAAATCCTGAGCCCATGTAGGTTAATGAGAGTCGGCTAGTGATTTAAATGGACTCGGGCTTTACCCCTGCTTCTCAATTCATGCATGTTTTTCACTCCTATTCCCTCACTTAACACACTGTCCAGCTTTCATACCTTTTGTTAGGAACAGATATGCAAAGCTAAGAGCTGCCATGGATAAACTACCCACCTTATTGCAACCCTCAGAAGTAAGATAGTAAAGGGGCCAGGACTAGCCCTGGACTACTAAGAGTTGGCAAATCCAGCTCAGAGCCCTGCTCCAGCCTGGCCCTGAGGCTGTAAGCATTAATGAAGGGCCCTTTCTGGGGCTGTGCTGGTGCAGAACCTCTGAGGTGAGCGTCCCTGAGGCCTGTGAGGCCGGGGCAGATGCAGCAGGGTGCAATATTTCCCCGGGTACTCCTGACCAGTGAGAAGCAGCAGGAAGGAAGGGCCTTGCTAGAAAGGTTGAGACCAAATTCTTCCCATCTGCACTTCCCTTCTTGGGTTTACAACACACGTGGGCTTTATCTGGCTACTGTTTGGATTCTGGGGAAAGGGAGGCCTTTGGTTTCACCCTGGCTCTGAGCATTAGTGCTTTGTTCGTGGCTCCCAGCACTACTGATCTCCATGTAATGAGTCCCCGAGGGGTCTTGCTTTCTAGGAACTCACTACGTAGCAGTCCAGGAGAGAAACTAGACGAGGACTGATCTGTGGAAGAAGGGAGAAGAGCAAGCCAGCCATACAGTGCATCGGACATGTGGGTCAGTAGACAACACAGAGTCCTGAGCACAGCAGGAATTGAGCAGCGAGGGGCAATGCCTGTGCTCCCAGACCTTCTTCCCAGTGGTAAGAGCTGCCCATCTGAGTCCGTTTGCAGGCTTTGCTTTCTGTGCTTATTCACACCAAAGCCTCCTCCAGTCATCTCCCACACCTTCTTACCTTCTGCTGCTGCCTACCTATCTCACAGGTGCCCATGCTGCCCCAGATCAAAGCCCCAGAAAAGCCCCCCCTCCTCGCACACAATCTGCACATCCCTTCTGAAGCTGAAAGAAAATCCCTGAAGTTCCCTCTCTGTGCCTGATTTCCTGGCTGCTTTTAGGGACAGGTAGTTTTTGCTAATGAGACTTTCCATTATAAAGTTTCCATTGCTTTGGAAAATATTAACTTTGCTGGGTAGATCAAACAGGCCCTGCAGTTATAGTTAGAATATCCTAAAGATTTAGTTCCCAGTAATAACAGGGCTAAACCACAGCATCGCCAGAGGCAAAAGCTATATTATTTGAAATGAAACTTCTCATAAATATCCAGCTATAAAGTAATTTTGTATCAGCTGCTCTTATATAAACTGGACAAGGCAAACTGTTCTATCCATCAACGTAAAGGCTGCCAAGCAAAATAACTCTGTATTCATTTCTGCAAGTTCCAGAGAGCTCCCTCCCTATTAGACTTTCCCAGCAAACACTGTGGCTTGCTCTTTTAAAGAACTTCTCTGGCACAGGCAACTTAGCATCACCAGTGTCATCTTAGGGCTTCAAGCTGCCTTTGCATCCCCTCACTGTCTCTCCAGTGGGAAACAGATGGACAGGTATGCACAAACACAGCTGGCCCTCAGTGGCCGCTGGCCAGAGCTAATACTACTTTTCTAGTCTTTGTTAGGACAAAGCACCTCAAAATATTGCTTAGGGCCAACACCATGTTTGTTTGTTTTTTCCATCCAGTCCCTCTCCAACTGCCTGGAGCACGTTCATTGCAGGTCAGTGATAATCACCATGCTAGTCTTCAAACACCCTGCTGAAGGCAGGAGCTGCAGCCGAGGCAGGTGAGAAGAGCAAAGGGCTCACACAGACACTGCCTTTCGCAGGTGACAGGGCTAAGTCCTGGGACGGGCTGGGCTTACCCACCCTCCCTGCTCACTGCCTCATGGCCCCCCCGCCCATTGCCCCACTGCTGTCCCCAGGCCTGCAGCTGGCAGGATGTCTAAAACATGCCTTTCTTGTGCGCTTCTATTTTGTCTGCTTTTATGTAGAGAGGGTCGGTAGGTTTTCTGGTGTCTCTGAAGCTCCGCTGTACCTGATAGCCCTACTGTCTCACTGTTGATGTCAACAGCACCTGCCTTTGATGCACAGGTTGAACTCCATACTGAACTGCAGCATCTGCTGCAATAAAACTTGACACCTGAAAACAGTGAAAACACTGAGGTCTACAAAACATGTGGAGGCTTTTCTTTTAGCCCTAAGATTAAGGTGGGCAAATCTTTGTGCCTGCCTCCCTCCCTCAAGAAGAAGAAGAATGGCACTGGCTATAGCTTCTATCTTTTATTTGTGATTAAAGCATCTGGAGAAAGATTAAAACAAGCAACTAAGATTTGCAGGGCTGGAAACATAGGCAAGACACATGAGGAGACACTCTTACGAAATTTTATGTGCAGGTTTCCTCACTACAACTCACCTTTCAAAAGAATGGCTTTAGAAAAATGCTTGATTGCCTACTGCTGATTCCCTAAATGTTTCCCTATCCCTTTCCTGTTATAGGACTGGAGGCTCGGCTGTTTCTGAGCAAACCTGCAAAGCTTTCACAAGTTTGGTTTTCTTAAAGCATAGCAGAGAAGTGAGGCAGACCCGAACCCTTGAAATAACTGGAAGGAAAATTAACTTGTGTAAAGGATTTTTCAGACTTATTTGTGTGAAAAGGAGTCAATAAGGGTATATTCATCAAACCCGAGCATTTTGTACTAGAGCACTGCTAGCAGGCCTTTCTTTTAGTCACTGCAAGTTGAACTCTGAATGCCTACAGTCACCAACGATGACGAAACATGAAACAGCAAAGAATCTATAGGCAGCTACTGCTGCAGATAGGTATAGGATGAGTCAACAAAAGCCTAGCTAAAGCCTTCGATGAAGATAATCAGCCTTCAGGAAGAGATGTTCATTTTTTTCTTTTTTGGTAACTGAGATGTAAGAATTTAAAAAAGAAATAAATTAAAATAAACAAAAATAATGATTCCCATTTTAACCTTGCAAAGAAAATAATTAAAATATATACATTTCATTAGTAAAATATGCAAAATTTATAATTTAATTATACAATTACACAGCCTTATAGTCTAATAGCCCCACTGTATTTTGCATATTAGTGAACAATTGCTTTCTTAAAGCTCACAGTAGAATCATTTACTTGATGCTGGAGAATAAGTTAATTACGGATCTCCTGCCCTTGATTAATGGATTTAATAATGATGTTACAGTAGAATTAAGCTATACTTCATGTGCTTACAGCACTAATGATGAGATTCATGAAAGCAATGTGTCAGCAAATACGATTGTCACCAAAAAAGAACATACTTGGAGATTCCAGGATTGCCCATATCACTGCTGGTCAGCACTTCTGATGCAAGCCCACAAATGGCATCCAAACACTTCTGCCTCATTGGTCATTAGTTTCCACCATTTGCCCCTTACTTTTACAAAAACAAATAATGAAGCTCAATTCTTGATACTGCGGGAGACAAATTATCCTAAGAGATTGGTACAGTATCAGGTAATGCTTTATAGGACTTAACACAATGGGCTTGGCTGCCTGTTCTCTGCCATTATCCAGCAGAACAGACTAAACGTTAGTTTTCTTTACTGCTTCTTTTGTGTGCGTGTGGATGTAATAGAATATAAGGTTTCTTGGATGGAAACATGTTGAGTCAGCTAAGATTTACTCTGTCTAAAGGAACCTCAAGAATAGGTACTTAATACAACCTAAGAGACTCAACACTAATGTTTCTTAATTCCACCCACTCAACAACACAAACCATTGCAGGACTGAGAAGATAGAAGGGAAACTTCAAAACTTCTTGTTTTGTCATTACTCCTTGCAGAGCTCTTGTGTATCTGTGCAAAAACCAGGCCTGAGCCTGACAGGAGCCAGATTCAGAAACACTTAAGTAAAATTTCTCCTGACACAAATAAATACAGAATGAAGACCTGAAACATATTTCATCTGAAAGAGCAGTACCTCAGGAATCACTAGCAACAGGATTTCAAATTGCATCAGCCACGTACATTATCTATTACCATGCAAATCAGAATAATGCAATACAACTCAGCAGCTTAGCGTAACACCGGCCCCAAGAAGAAAGCAGGAAATGAATAGGAATACAATTTCCTTGACAATTCACTTACAGGAATTATTTTGCAAGACCTTTCCCATGTCCCAGTAGAAGATGAAGTCTGAGGGTATGGAAAGAGTTGGGCTGTTTTGCTAGGCCTCTTCACCGCCCATTGCCTCTTCCACAGGGAGAAGGTAGAACTCCTTGTGCTTACCATGCCACACAGAAACATCAGGAAAAGGGCCAGAAAAAGTATGTTGCATGCTCAGCATTACCCTGCCTGTTGAGACTGAGGGAACGGTAATTTTGTTCAACTTGCTGTTAACAAAGTTGTTCACCAAACCATTCTTACTTCACAGCTGATGGTAGAGAGCTCCCCTCACGCACCGCAGCTGCTCACCTCCTCCCCTCACTAGAGGGGTCGTGCTGGCCTCAGGTGCACTGCTCATCAGCTCTCCAGACAGCATTAGGGGGATGTTGTCCGAAAAGGAGATGTCCGAAAAGGAGATGGTGTGCTTCTGTGCTTGTTTTGCTGTTCCACCAGCAATGTTAATCTTTTGCTGCTTGTGTTTCTTTCTGGAGCCAGGAAGTAAATTAGAGTGAAGATAAATCAGGATTTGTGGGGAAAAAAAAAAAAAAAAAAAATCAACACTTTTTTCACCTAACCCACCAAAGAAAGCTTCAGGGAATAAAAAGATACTGAAATAATGCATGTTATTACTGAACCAGATGGGACAGTCTCTTTAGATATGCCTCTTCAAACACAGTTGCACTCTTTTTCCTTGCTCCCACCTTCTCCTGTATTGCCACATATCCATCCTGTATAGAGAGTTACAGAAATGTTCTTTTCAGCTTATCACAGCTGCCATTGCTAACAGAAGACATTTGGGGCTGGTGTCCATGCTCTCTGTTGCACCACATTGCTTTACCCCCCGGCCCCCCCCCCCCCCAACTTGTTCCAGGTGAGCTCAGTTATCAGTGGCCAAAATAACCTTCAGCTGTAGATCACCAAGTGGCCGCTGTTCAGATGAGACCACACCTATGCCCAGTTCTTAATTTGTAGGCTAAATCCATCGAGAACTCAGATTACATTACACAGATAAATGTAAAAAATGTTTTCTAGGATATTTATGATGGGTTTCCTTAATGTCAGGATGCAGGAAGTAGTTCCTAGTACCCTTGTTTTACAGCCCTCGTATCACATTTCCTGGAAGAATGGTAAAGTTCAGCCTTGACAAGGGCAGTGCTGGCCTGAAGCCCCTCCTAGCTTTGGGTCCATTTTGTATGTGTGTTTTCACCACTACAAACGTTTTTTACTTCATATGGGCCTCAGCAAATCTTTATCCTTTAGATACTCATCCCCTAGAGCTGTAGACACAATAAAATAGATAGTGATGAGTAGATTCTATAACAAAAAACTAAATGTCTGATTAGAATTTCATGAGGAAGTGTGAAATAAAAAACATTAAAAAGGATAAGAAGGTGGGACAAGAAATCAATGTCCCATTAAATTCATTGGTTACTTTTTGTCTGACTCTGAATGTTAAAAGAATCAATTATACACATAATGTACTCCTCTAGAGTCAGAAAATGAATTAGTCCAGCCATCACTCAGCAATGAGAAAGGCCCTGTAGGTCTCTCTAGGATGGCTTTAAGAAGTGCTCCACCAATGGAGGTCAGAGGGAAATTGCATTATGTGCAGTTCAGTAGGAGGAAGTGATCTTGAACCAGCTTATTGCGCTTCAGGCAAGCTCGGTGCAGAAGGTATGAACCTAAACTTGGGAAAAGCCATAGATATGTTCAGGATGGAAAGTAAACACATGCTCCTATGAGATTTGTCTTAATGGATGTGACCAGAGGATGTAAGGGTGGTACAACAAAATGAAGCCTTCATGGTGCTTCAGTAAACTGTGGATACATAAGGAGCAGAAGAAGCTACTTGTGTATATTTAGGACAAGTAGGTGTACACATGTGATTTCTCTTACTTAGTCTTTTTTCACTAGACTAAGAGTCTTGGTCATATGTGTGTATCTTGAAAATGTGATTTTAGGTAACAAGCACATAAAGATGGCACATCTGTAGGGAGGGGCCATTCTTGACCTGTGCTGTAGAGCCACGTTTGCAAGTTCCGTAAGTCCAGTATGCTTCACCTCTGCCTCCAACAGTACGATTAGATTCGTTTGCGGTGAACTCACATGGTAACTGTGGGCTTTGTTCTGTTGATGAGCCATCTCTCAGGACTGGGAGGGAAGGAAGCTTTCTGGTATGCAGCAGGATGCTGGGGAGCATACCTGAATCCCAATATTTACAAAGGCAAGCACAACACCTGGCGAGAAACGGCTCTGCGAGTCCCTATCCCTAAACTGATAGAAATTTAGGCATGGAAAAAGCGGAGCAAAAATCATTGTCACTTCTTTCATCCTCCTTTGTAATTCAGTGTAACCGCGTCTTAAGAAACAGAGGTAGAAACGTGCTCTGAAAAGATAAGTGATGCATCTAACTTCAGCAAAGCCTCCTTCTGGTGTATCTGAAGATGCTGCAATGGCTTGTTTATGTTGGCGTATGTTCCAAATCATTCGCACTTTGTTTTGAGAGCCAAACATGTGGCCCACATTATTTTGGGTTGCAAACCACAGGCACCCATAAATGCTCAAAAGAAGCTAAATGGGCAGAGAACAATGAGTTCTTTAATGGATCTAGACACCCCTCCTCTTAAATCCAAGACTTCAAAGTCAGTTTCAGCTGTCCTGGATTGTCCCTTGCTTGTAAAGAGCCTGTAAGTAAATTGTTAATTCAGAAACCCCTAGGTAAGATCAATAATGGATGAAATTTAGTTTTAAACCTTGTTCCAGTACTAGCTCAGCTCTAGCGTGCTGGTAACTTCGATGTTATTTTCTACCCATGTTTATCTTTTTTTTGTGGGACCTCCGTCCACTGATGAGCAAAGTGATAATTAAAAAATCCTCTTATCAGTTAATTTCTTCATTTTGCACTGACTTGCTCTGTTCCCCTTTGTACAATAGCTGCAATATAATGTTGTTTCAGTAGAGCAACGCTTTGCAAATTTGGCTCAAGGAGACACTGAGCAAACAGCTTTTCAGAGAGCTGTCAGAAGGGGCAGTTTGGTTTCTGTGCAAGCAATACTCACATTCCAAACTGTATTAGAGAAAAGCTGGTGGGTTTGTATGCATTTTTATTATCAGTTCCAGATTAGGAATCTGATGCTAATTTCTTCTTAAAGCCTGTGTTTGCAGTAGAATTTATATTGTATAACAAAAAAGGATTGTGACGTTTTTCTCTCACAAGCTCTTTTTTTTTTTTTTCCCTGGCTTTACTCCAAGGACCTTTTCTGCTTGTTTGTTACATTCTCAAGATGAAGCCCCCGGTGTTTACAGCAGTGCTGGTAGTACTGGTGCAGGTTTCTCATGGTTTCCCTGCCTTGTACCATCGAGGCTGGTGGAGGCTCTTAAGGGAAGGAGATGATTGCGGAAAATGTGAGTTGGCACTTTGCTCTGAGCCTAAAGACTGTCCAGCCGGGACTGTATTGGACCGTTGTGGCTGCTGCCCTGAATGTGGAAACGTGGAAGGTCAGATCTGTGACTTGGACCAGCGTAATCATTTTTATGGGCAATGCGGGGACAACCTCGAGTGCAGGTTGGATGCTGATGAAGCCAGGTTTGGGGAAGTCCCTGAACCTCAGTGTGTGTGCAAGTCTCAAGAGAGCATCTGCGGACCTGAAGGGAAAACCTATGAGAATATCTGTCAATTCAACAAGGCTTATGCAACTAAGAGGAATATCAGCATGAAACATAAAGGACCCTGTGAATCAGGTAACCTGTACAGAGTCACTTTCAAACCAAAAAAAATCATTCTGATTTTTAGATGTTACTAGATGCTCTAGCCTTAACTTCATTGAGCAAATGCTACATTTTTGTTCTAATTATTTTGTTGCAGTACTACTTTGTGTAAAATGTGGGTCAGTAGCTAATACTTGTAAGTTATAAGCCTCTGTATTAACACAGTGGATTTTGTATCACATGGCCACCAGTAAGACACAAACCGACTAAATCTGCTTTAAAAGAGCAGAGAATATTTTTTACAAAAATTGTGCATGTAGTTCGGAGTGGATGAACAGTTGGAAAGTCTGGGAGTACTGGACAAATAATTATTATTATATGAAGACTGATCTGATATTAAAGTGGTGATTGCAAAGCAGACCTTATCACGTGCATGTGTGCACAGGCATGCATTTATATATGTACCTATCTATCTGTATGTATATCTAGTAATTGGTGAAGTAGAGGAAAAAGAAAATAGGGCTTAATTAATAGGTCTATTATTTTAACAAAAATGTCCAAAATAGTCTAATTAAGGAATCATCATAAAATCTAGGTTCCCATGAAACATATTAGATCAAAATCAAACAAACAATTTCCCTAAGGACACTTACAGAACATGAATATTTCTCTGCGATGATTGCTGGTGGAAGGATTCTTAGCTGGGTTGTAGAGGGGAACGCTGTCTGCTGCTTATATGCTGTTCTCATTCTTCATGTTATTACAGGTCCTTACTCCTGGGCACCTTTCACCTAAGTCAAATAAATATAAAATGAAAAGGAAAAAGTGAACAGTTTAGTTTTCAAATGAGAAATGTTTTTTCTTTTAAAAAGAAAAAAAGGAAGTTCATGAAATATTTCCTCATATGAAATCAGTAGAAGGGGTTTCTGAGTCACAAATGGGTCACAATTGTGTGAATCCGAACTTGCATCTCTGGCAAAAGTCCATGTATGAGAGTAATTCAGGTCCATTTCACCCACTCCTTGCTAGCAGTCTGTTGCCTCCAGTTTAGACCATATACTGTGCTTTTATATTGAATGAACGCTGGACATTGAATACTTAAAGGGAAGAGTGATGAGCAGCTAACACCAGACTTCTTTCCTGGTTCTCTAGTTGCAAAAGCAACATCCATTGAAGAATCCCCTATTCGCCATTAGGGCATTAAGCTGGGAAGCGAGGCTTGTCAGTAAAGAGACATTCAGAAAACTCACTGCGCACCAGTTCCTGGTATGACTGAAAGCCTCTTTGCCCTTGGGTAGGGTCCTTTATTTGGCATGAAAATAGCACAAGTTCGTGCAATGTAACCCTTCCAGGGAGATTTCAGTTGGAAGTGCCATTCAAGTAGCAGCTGATGTTATCTTTGCAGCAGAGGTTGCTGTTCTGGCACACAGGCTTAAAGCAATGGTTTGCTCGAATTAATTAAACAGACCTGGCCAAAAGGCAGTAATTTGGCCTTGGAGCTACCTCTGAGATGTGTAACACTGCTCATCAAGCAAGAGGAACAAGCTCAGCTCTTCTGCATGCAGGCATCAGCCCCAGTGTTTTCCCACTGCTTCCCTTGGTCCCCAGAAAGGCTGGCCCCTCTCTCCAGGAACACAGAGGAATTTCTTGGGATGACTCAGCTTACTGAATTGCACAGAGGCCTGGAGACAAGCTCATAGCCATCTCTGCTGTGCAGAGTTCACTGAAATAAAATGGGGGCCTGTCACCTTGGCTGTTGCAGAGAAGAGCACACAGCTGATGCATGAGCCCAGCTGCAGCAGCACATTTGAGACTGAGGTGGGTGCTGGGCACGCTGGGGTCAGGGAGAAGTGTCCCTCTTCTCAACTTCTCTGAGCAGCTGCTGACCACGTTTTGTAGGCGCTGTTTTAGACCCAGAAAGAGACACTGAGGTGCTACCATGGGGGCATGGTGCCTTGGTCCCCTACAGGAGTCTACCAGTAAGCCCCTCCTTCACGGCAGCTCTCTGAAGCAGCAGTGGGCATGTGAGAGTGCGCTGTGATTCAGACTCTCTTTTTTCATGGCTGCAGCTGATGACAAAAGGCAACAGGGAGTCTGGCTCCAAGACCAGCAACCTCACCATGGCACTCGCTTTCCACTGACTTCGATTTGCATGAGAAACAAACACTAAACACTGTGGGGTTTTGGTACCAATCTATAAATATAACCTTCGGTCAACTCCAAGTACTTTGTTTTGCTATTTCTCCTTCAAAGCATCTGCTGTTTCCTATTGATGCCAAAAGGATTAATTGTATACAGCAACCAATGAATAAATAAATAACAATAAACTCCTTTCATCAGAAGAGCACAGCCTTTTATCTTTCGTCTATTGCCACAAAAAAAAAGGGAAGAAAAAGGCCTAGCTCCCTAAAGTAACCCTGAAAAAAGCCCTTCTCTTCCTAAATGTTAGTTTTGATCAGTTTATCTAATAATTTACCAAGGTTACTAAGTACAGTGAGTATATACAGACTCTCCACACTTAGTCTATCCCCATTCAAAGCTTTACCACTGATGATTTAATGAAGTAACAGAACTAGCGGTGCTGCTCTTTGCAATTAAATGCAATTATTTAAAGTTTAGATAGAGTAAAAAAAATAAAACTGCCAAATTTCCTGCCATTTTCATCAAATCGGACCTAGATTAGCAAAAGTGAATGAGTTAAAAAACAAAAAAATGGTACTATATAATTACTTATTCTGTAGTGGTATTGGGTTAAAGTCAATTATGAAAGGTGAAACAGAATTTTGATTTTTCCTGGCTTCTGGTTTATATTTTCTGTAACACAGGAGGACAGTTCGTGACCAGAATTTTAAAAGGCAAGGCACAACTACAGCACATTCACCTCCAGACACTGAGGCATCAGAATGCTGTCTATAATTATCAAGAAAAGATTATCTGCTCCAGGAATCAAAATGACTGGTTAATCATTCCAGTAAAGACCTGTTTTTAAAGAGACAATTTTAAAAAACAAAACCCTAAACCAACCAAACAAAAAACAAACACACAGATATGCATGGGAGAATCTGGCTGAACACAAATTCTGAAATGTTCAAAGATGAAGTTTGTACATCGCTGTTAAAATATTAAATCGTGACAATTTTTCTGCATTGACATACAGCAAAATGGTGTTGTAAGATTTTTTTTATTATTATTTCTGGAGGCACTTCAAGTTTGAGTAGGTAATGCAAGTATTCATTGTGTGTTCAGATTCAGAAAAGGCAGTTTAGTTTGATCAAAATTGTGGTCTTTCCTACTTGCTTCAGGTTTGATCTCAGGTGAAGCCAGCCTTTGTCAGCCCTGGTCCAGCAAAGCCTTAAGTACTTGTTTAGAGGTACTCAGCTGGGTGAGACCTGGGCCGTATTTAGACATTTCCATCCGAGCTACCACATGGACTCTGCTTATAGTTAATGAAGAAATGGCTGTTTATAGCATGAAAGTAGCATCTGTGCACGGTAAACAGTGCTAGTCAAATTTCTCATATGTCTGTAAGGTAATTTGTAATTGAGATCCTCGTGTCCTGGAGGCTAAGGATGTTACGTGGCGTCGTGAAGGCAGAGCCCCCAGCCTCACATGGCTGAGCCCTGCCTGGGGACAGGCACACAGGCAGGGCTCTGCTCTTGGGAATACCTCAGTATTGTCAGTATTGTCACAGGACACCGGCCTTTGTGCCGGAACAAAGGTACTAACCAGTCAACATCTGCCTGCCAGCAAGTTTGTATGCTGCCTCTGTAAAGAAACGATTTAAAGAACTAATGTGAGTCAATGTAACGTTTGGCTTGCTTTCTTACAGGTGAAGCTTACAGTGGACACATCATTAAAAGCAGTGGGGTTGCACTGAGTTTTAATATTTCAAAGTGTGTTCTAATGTCAGACCCTGTTTTCATAGGCAAAGAAAATCTCATCCAAGATACTCAGGCAATCCTGATTTGAACATGAGATTTTTGCAGTGATAGAAAGGTTCCGAATGTACCATTCTTATGAAAGAACAAGCATCTAAGGGCTAATAAATTTGAAAACCTTACTTTTGATGAGTACCAGCAGTGTTTAATGAGGAATTAATAAATAGGGAAATTGATAGTTTCCTGTATAATTGCTTTTCGGGTAATTTTGATAGTATATATCTTATATTTTCTGCACAGTTATCAATTCTTAAAAACTAACACAGGTATAAGAAACATTGCCTGAAAACCTGGAACAGGATGTTATGATTTCAGATGCTGAAGCATAAATACTGTACACATTGATTCAAATATTTTGAGTCGAAATACATTAATTATTTACTAGAAGTTTCTAAGTATCTGGGATATGTACAAAAATAAAAACAATAATTAAATAAAAGTCTAATGGCCCAGAAAACACGTTCATTTTTAAAAGCTAGCAGGGAAATGGAGAAAGAAAACTTTATAAAGAAGCATACTTTATAAAAAAAGAAAAAAAAAACACTTCTCATTGATGACATGTAGATGCAGAAAAGTGCAAAGAGATTTCCAAAGAAGGAAGTTGCATTAACAGTAAATATGTTGTTTTCCTCCCTCCTGTTAAATAACATCATCTCCTGTTAAAACTAAGTATGCTCACACATGCTTATAGAGGGCTATGCATTTGAATAGTGTCTGAGCGCATCAGATGATAGTTTTTTTTATTTAATGTCTGCAAATCCCTGGTCTGGCTCCCTCTCGTGGTTAATGTCAGCTTTTTATTTGGGAAAAAGTGGAAGAGAATCATTCAGAGACAAAAAATAAATGGAGAAGGGCGTTGAAGGTAAAAGAATAACAGGAAACAAGTACATGGAAATCTGATAATTATAAAAACCATAAAAAACTTAGAAAGAACCTGGATTGCTACTGTTGCTTATGTCTCCTAACACAAGAACATCAGACTAAATTGGTAGCAAGTGAGGATAAACGTGAAACCTATTAACGCTGTTATTCTGTAACTTGCTGTGATGCGCTCCATAGGTTATGGCGAGAAACAAGACTTTAGCAAGTTGAAGACAATGAGGTATCCAGAAGACAAGTTTTGATAAGCTAGCGATCTCAGCATTTTAGCTGTTAAGCTAACCAAAATGTAACAGAAATGAAGTACTACTGTCCGTGGTCAAGTTATTCCGTGACGGTCTGCTACAGAACTTCTTGTCCTTTCCTCTGAAGGTCTGGGTGCTAAAGTACTGGCTGCTAAAATGATGGGCCTTGGGTCTAGCCCACGATGAGAGCGCATGGGACACAAACTACATACACTTAAGTCCAGCTTGTTTCATGATCGTGTGCATAGAGAAAGGACAGGCAGGTACTTTGAAATACGTGTCTTTAAAATACCTGTTCACCCTTAGTGGGACACATTTTTCTGAGCTTTAAAAGCTGCTTGGAATCATGTGGCTCCTCATAATGCACAAGACTGAGAACATTAAAATTAGTTTTATAATGTAAAACAAGAATTTATGTTATACGCTTTTGTGTATATGCTGTTCACTGTCTTCTAAACCAGTACTCTGTTGGGTCTTTGCAGCTCCTGTGATTTCTGTGCCACCCCAGGATGTCCAGAATTTCACAGGCAATGATGTCATTTTTGGCTGCGAGGTGTCAGCCTATCCTATGCCACACCTTGAATGGAAAAAAAAGGGGAATAAAATGTTTCTGCCAGGAGATGATGCCCATATCTCAGTACAGGTAAAACTTGCATTTACCATGTCTTATGGTTTGGAATGAGGAGTAGGGGTGCTAAGCAGCAAATTTCTCCTACAGGATACAGTACTGTTGTAATAAATAGAAATCCTACAGGGGCCTTATGATTATGTAAAGAATTCTGACTTTGGTGAGTGCAGGGATCATTGCTGTGGCAGTCCAAGCAGAAGGAGTAACAGGAGGGGTACCATCCATCCATCTTCAGGGAAAGAAAAGATGCAAGATTCTCCTTATGTAGGAATCGTTCTGGAAAAATTGAATCGATATAGAAATAGAAATGTTTAAGCTACTACCTAAAAGAAGGTGCATTGTGGGAAGGATGGCTGTTGGCAACTGTTTTTCTGTTCTCGATGCTGAAACATAATTCTGGCAGATACCTCAACTTCTCCTCTGCAAGATGCTGTTTCTGGAGACCTGCCATTTGGGTTCAGTCCTTGATGTGTTCAAAAAGCAAACAAAGAAATGTGCTCATTTTATGGAGGATGCTGTGTTTTAATCTGAGGGGAAGCAGCAGAATGGCATTAGATAGGGCTTTGAGCAAATGCAGAGATAGCCTGAAAGTTTGAGCTAAAATTAAATCAAAATGCTAATTTTTTTAAATGGAAATAACATTCTGGGGAGAAGAGCTAACAAAGCCAGATGTACTGGCAGACTGCAGTAAGGCTGAAGGCTGTATCAGCATGCCTCCTCTGCTGGGCAAAAGAACACAAACAGACTGTGTCCCAGGGAAGTGAATGGCAAATCTAGCTTTCTGGATACACAACTGAAAAGCTAAAAGACAATGGACATGGGACACAACCTGAAAAAAATATAGACAGAAAAAGCACAGAAATACCTTATTATAGTATCTAAGTATAGAAATTATTTAGAAACGTATCCAGATCCGTGCAAACAGAGCATGAATATATGTGGTATTAGTGGACTTAGAAACAACAGTGCATGGAGCCCCACCTGAACACTGGTCGATTCAGAGCCTAAACTGAACCTTGTTCACTTGTCTCATTAGGTTAGAGTGAGCACAACAGCATCTCTATCATTTGTTACCTGTTTTGTTTTTGTATTATTGGTTTGGAAAACAAAGCTCCCCCCATTAAGAGGCTTTGGCATGAGCCAGTTGAAACTGATTGTCACAAACTGTGAAAACTCATGCTCTGTCTGTTAACACTTGGATGCTGAGTGTCAGCTTCGTCAGGCCCCTTGGCTCAGGCTCAAATGCCGCTCTAATCCTGAAGAAATTAATGAGCTCCAGAACAAGTGGCAGTGCTTTGAAGCAGCAGCAAGAAGTGGTGCCAGGACTGCTGGGAAGCAGAAGCATCAAAATGACCAGGAATTAGAGCCCTGTGAAGGGCACTGAAGTTTAAAGATCTGAGCAGGGGAAGCATGAACTAAGAGTCATAGAGAAAATAGGAAATTAAAATATATGGCAGCAAAATCAAACAGAGAATCAAAGTATGATAGCAGTGCAAGGTAAACAAAGCAAAGTTTGGAACAATGTTTAAATCTGGACACAATTATTTTGAAAACTATTATCACATCTCCTAGCTACTTCACTATTTCTTTCTCTTCTAAAAGGCAAGAGGTGGACCTCAGAAGTATGGCGTGACAGGCTGGCTGCAGATTCAAGGCCTCAGAAAATCAGATGAAGGCGTCTACATCTGCCATACCAAAAATAAGTATGGTGCAACATATGCCTCTGCAAGATTGAAAGTCATTGATGGTATATTTTTTTTTTTTATTTGGATGTGAAGAATATAAAATGTTTAAGACAGACAAGCAGCCTACAAGGGGTGTGGGTTTGTCAGAATGCAAATGCAAATTAAGGATACGAGAAATGACCTAGAGATTTCCATATTTTAACTTCTCTGTCTGCTTTTCTTTTACTTCATCCTTTCAAAGAGATTAATTTCTAGGTATTTTTAATTCGGAAGCGCCTATGAATTCTGGAAGAGAAAAATACTGACATGTTAATATCATCATATTTTGCTGCAAATGACACCATTTTCCAGAAAAATAGCTGAGGATTATAGCCACAGATCTGAAACATATTATTCTATCTTCCTCCTAGAGAAACCCTTTGATGTTATTAGGAACTCCGCAGAACAACTGCTGGATCTGAGGCAATCTTCAAACTACAGCAGTTCTGTTTATCTGCTTATTTTTCCAAAAGTTAGGATGGCAACAGCCCTTGTTCCTTACCAATAGCATTCAGAAAGATATAAGAAACAGCTTTACATTTTTTGCATTGGGCCCAGTCCCACAGGCTAACATCTTTCTGAGGCCAGTGAGAACTGGGTTTGCTGGCAAATGCAGGATACAGACGCTGTCTGTATTTGCCTCCCAAGTTAAGGCTTTCTCATTTGTCACTGACCCTGCCAGTGGTTTTCAAAGCTTTATTAGCTCTGCTCGTATTTTTGGGTCTGTAGGATTTGCAGATGATTTAAGGCATAGTTCTTAACAAGGACTCAGAAACATTGAGCTTGCTGTACTTAACTAAAAATGTACTCTCCTCTTCATTCCTATTTACAGCTAATTTAATCTGGATTTAATTATGTCTTGCTGTGCAGGTTCACCTTCGGCATTTGCATTTACTGCTGGTAGTAGAAGTGCAAGCTATGACACTGACTACTACGGGGACTACTATGACCATTCAGATGATGAGGATGAAGAAGAATATGAATCTGGGGACTATGAAAATTGAAACTACTCTGAATAATAATTTTTATACATATATTGTCCAATACTTTTCACAATGTTATATTTACTAGTGTTCTCTGTGCTGGCAATGGCTCCCCTGATAACACACACACTCACTCGTGTATCCCACCTGCCTGGAGTTCAGCTTTGGCTGAAGTGTATCATGTTACTTACTAGAAATAAGACCAGTTGTAAGTTCATACATTTAAACTGTTCAATAAAATTCTCAAATGTGTACTTGCCTATTGAGTATCCTGAAAGGATCAAAATTTGTATTATTTTTAAATGTCTATCATTCTACAATTTCTTTAAATCATTCTAATTTGTCTACCAAAAATGTCATTAAACAAAATTTTCACTATTTATCAATTTCTATTTTTTTAATGTACTGAGAAATATCAAGAGGCTGTTCACATGGCAACAAGCCTAGGTCTGAAGATTGAAAAGAGTCTTTAATCTTCTTAGTTCTTATTTTCTCGTAAGTTTCAGCAAGATTTTTCTTCTCATTTGAAGTTTTCCTTATTTAGTCTCACCATGGGTGAGACTTATCTTTTGGGGGGCTATTTTGTTTACCTTTAATAGAAACTTGAATCACAATCTTAAGCAAGTGAATGCTGTTTTACTTGCAGTACCCAGAAAAGATTTCTTGTGCATCCAAGCAGACGAGCACACCCTTTGACTTCTTTTTATAACAGTTCTTGAGCTACTCCTACCAGCATCAGCTCCCTCCCACTGGCCTAGGCAACAGTTCAAGATTTGGGTTTGCTATTTATGTTCTGAAGAGGGGGGAATGACTGCAGTTTATGGAAGATGGCTGTTCCAGAGCTCGGTGTATACCTTTCAAACTACTACATAACTGAAAAGATTAGTAAGCTATAATTAGGAATATGAATGACTACAGATTCAACTACTGATTTTGCTGCTTTGGGCTCTTTCTGGTCTTCTTAGTGTTACGTATAATAAGGTTTTTTTGTTTGTTCACTATCTGTTTGAACATAAAATTGTCTGATAGGAATCAGTCTATTTTTAAGTGGGTATTTTTTGTTATAACTATTTAATCTGCAGTCATACATTCAAGATCAATTGCAACCTGTGTTGCAAATGAATGAACTGGATTACTAAACCACTCACTAAATTGTGGCAATGTTTATTGGCATAGACTTGAACATGGCACAGAAAATAATCTCGAAATCATTAGTCATAGAAATAAATTAGAATTCTTCAGGGCCTTCTGCAATTGCTAAT
The DNA here is from genome assembly GCF_011077185.1 of Oxyura jamaicensis. Taxonomy (NCBI): domain Eukaryota; kingdom Metazoa; phylum Chordata; class Aves; order Anseriformes; family Anatidae; genus Oxyura; species Oxyura jamaicensis. The sequence goes on from NC_048905.1 coordinate 5,696,844, forward strand.
GTAATGTGAAACAAACAAACAAACAAACAAACAATAGTTGAATGAGAAAATGTGTATCAAAACTGTATCAAATACTAGACTACGACTGTTTGGCCTGATGAACTATGTGTATTTAAAAAAAAAAACAACAAAAAAAAAAACACTAACATTTACAGCAAAAAAGGTTCTAAATTAAACATATTAGATTTGTCTATGTTTTTTCTTATGTATTTAATAATTTCTTGTCAATTATCAGCTATTCTCTTCACTAAGAAAACTGCATGTTAGGGACAATTCCAATGTAATACAAAAAAGAAGGAACATTGATACCCAGAACATTTGGTAGTTATGGTTTTGGGTGGGGGGCAGAATGTCTGGTTTTGTTTATATGCTTTAATCAAGTCACTTAAACATAAAAAGGATGGAGAAGATTCAGCCCTCTCTAAGCAGTGTGGCAAAAGAACGGATCTAATTGTGAATGCATTGCATGTAGCAACAGCTATTCACATAATCCAAAGTAACGGCAAATTCAGGAAATGGGTGTTATTCCACCTAGCAGAAAATGAGACGCAGACTTAAGCTGGAAACCATAGGGGAGGGAAAGCTGCAGGGAGGTCTCGGAACTGTATCTTGTGAGGCACATTTAAAACATTTCAATTCAACTTCCATTGAACGAGCAATAATTTTGTTTTTATCTTCCACAGAAGCAAGATTGAATTTCATGACACACCTCCTCCTCCTCAAGCATCTTCACCATGTCATTTCCACCTCCCAAGTAAAGATATTGTGTAAAAACTCCTTAATAAATTACACTCCTTAACACAGATTTGCCCTTTGTGCCAGGACTCCGACATAGTCTGAAGTAGTTCCATAATCTGATATTCTTACTTGCTATGTTAAATCTCAGGAGTTTGTTAGGTATTAGCCTAGGAATCTGTTAATTCTTTAGCTAGACCACTTTATTTTTCCCTTAAACATAATAAGGCTATAGTTAACAAATTGGATACAGAAGTGCAATTGCCTGCATCTGAGAGATTTAAATGATTAAATCGATGATTAAACTACAGTACATGCTCATCTGTCAACACAGAACTGAGACCAAGGCTAGAGAGGAATGTGTGTGTTTCTCGCTAAGAGAAAACATGCTCGCTCTACACCAGCTGGAGACTGGCTTGGTGCTGCAGAAGTCACTGCTAGCTCTCACTCATGCTTAGCTACCTGCAGTGTCCTTAGATTATGCACAGCTCTTCAACTGTTTAACTTATTAAATGCATTTCTTCATGTCTTTGCATAGTTTATTGGCACAGGCATGGTAATGGCCCATCACCTGGAGCAGCAGTCACAGTCATCGCTAGAACTGCAACTAAACACAGGGTCATGGTATTTAAAGGACTTCCTCTTACCTGTTTGACCAGAGCTGCTTCTGGCTCTCTGGACAGTTTAAAAATTGCATAGCATGTGAAAGTTTCCCACAACTACTGCATCATCATTTATGGCCGACTTTTCTCACCCCGTGTCACTGTTTCATTCCATATCCCTCAGTCCTGGATATTCTTCTGTTTAGATCTGCACCTCTGCTTTCCTTCGAAATCCTTTCTGTCCTCTTACTACTGTGTGTATCACCAGCCCTTTGTCTCTGATTCTCTAGCATGCTTTTTGACCTTTCCTTTCCTATGGACCATGGCTAAGGATAAATAGTTCTATTTCTTCACAGGATAGAGGATGAAAAATTGGGCTAAGGCATTGGACAGGTCTGAGGCTCAACAATTAGGGGACTGAGTAATCTCAGCCATTTGACTTTTGGAAATGCCATCCTCCAGCGTCAGTTCTGACAGTATGAGAACAAGAAACTGTTTAAAACCATGGCCCATTTTGATTTTGCTTCATTCTCCAATAATTAATGATAGTATTTTGTACAGAAGCATATGATTCAGGAGTGCTATCATCATTTGACTGTGATAGTTCATGTACAAAGAAACTACTGTTCCTGCCTCCATTAGATTGTCCTAGCTTTCTTGACCCAGCTAAGAATACATCAAATTCTTTTTTGGTCTAATGCAGCTTCCACTTTCAAAGGAACTCTACCAGTTTGGCCCGTATCTATGGGGCTACCAGGCTTCATGAGAATTTTTGTCATGTGAGTGATGTAGCAGGAAGGAAACGCTAATAATGCTACACAAACTGTTCAGGCCCCATGTCTTCTGTCAACCACAATTAAAATGCCATGGACTACAAATCACTGTGGAGTTCAGAGCAGGGAAGACTGGAGCAAAAGTTCTTCCAAACTATGTTAAATCATCAAAAAGCAATTTGCCCAATAAGAATTTCAGATATTATTTTTTTTTGCATTATTCGTAAAAGCTGTCAGGTAACTACAGCAATAGTCCTTGGATTTTCCGTGGCTAGGTTTTTAGATTTCACTGCTCCTAACTTGCTCCAGCTTGTGTTGGTATCAGTGCCACTGTTTGCACATTCAACCTTTTTTGCTGCTTACCCTGACACTTCATTTGCTGTTACCTGAGCCTCCTTCCTCCCCTTGCCACTGATACCAGCAGCATCTTATGATGCCAAAACTAATACACTTTGTTGAGTTTTACCCTGGGCTCTGTTTGGCGCTCCACACTGCACAGGACCACTGCTCACCTTTAGCAGGACAGAGAATACACAAATGCTTCTCTTGTTTTGGCTTTTCTCATGTTTCTTCATTAGTGTCAAAAATAAGTTGTTCTGTGACTGCAGAGGGCACAATGTTGTACATACATGCAGTGTGTAACAGCTTCTGTAACCCAGGCCATATACTTCACCAACTTCCACTCCAAGACATGCACCTACCATGTCATATTTTAGAAAAACCACCACTCTTAATCCAGTGACAAGGAGTACACCATTCTTTGGTGTAAGTCCTTCTTACAGGCAATTGCCAGCATGGCTTATTTTGGTTCCAGATTTGTCCAGCTTCAGCTTATAGCGGTTTGAATCAATTACACTTTTTTCTCCCAAATTAAGTACCTGTCTGCATCGAAACACCTTTTTCCTATGATGATACTTGTAGACATTGTTGAAGTCACTTCATGTCCTTATGTTGGGTAATGTCCTTATTGGTCTTCTGTCTCATTTATGTGCAGTGTTTTCCTCACCAACTTTGAATTATTCCTTTAAAGAGAATTTCAGATAAAATGTTGTCTTTGCAGTGCTTCAACTTAAGAAGCAAAATATCTATATTTATTTAAGAGTTCTTGATGTTGCAGATGTCACCTGTTACCTGAACTACTGGTTAGCACGTGGGATTCAACCCTACCTGAAAACTGAGGCAACTATATTCTATGTAGTTGAGTTTCATTTCTTCACATCTTCATAGGCACCTGTAGAGGGGGATTAACCCTCTTCAAGGGTACCCGAGCCATCTTACTATTGAGATGCAGCTGTAACCACCTGTGTGCTGTCTCTTTTGCCTTCTGGATTTAAGCAGATTTTTTTTTCCCTCTCAGCGCCCTCCTTGGGCTCAGCCTCCTGACCTCAACCTTCCAACACTGTGGAATGGAGCAACCTGCTGCTGCCTTGGTCTGAAAACTGCCTCAGCCTTGGGTTTGTACACCTTGGGCACCGATATGGCTACACAACAGTGGCCGGGCCACTGACTAGGTGGTGGTCATGGTCCATGACTACTGGACTTATAAAGGTATGAACCCAGTGCTACACTGACTTACACCCCTGTGAACAGGGATATTCTTGTCCCTCCAGGGGGCTGTCACCCGCAGCTCCCATATTCACTGAGGAAAGCCTTCCTTCCGCCGCTGTTATTACAAGAATTGTCAAAATCTGAGGGAGTTCTACCTTAACCTTCATCACTCGAGGCAGAACACCGGCCTTAACTCACTTCCAGCCGCACTTGAACGCAGCACCTCCTCCCAACGACGCCCTTTCCAGTCACGACTGCGCCATTTCCCCGCCCGCCCGCCCGCTAGGACGGACCGTGGCGGCCGCACGGACAAGATGGCGCCTCCCGCTCGAGGCGCCCACCTGCCACCTGCCAACCCCCGGTCCCCGCGGGCCGGCGGCGGTTCCCAGCCACCCTCCGGCCGCCACCTCCCGGCCGCTACCGGCCGCCCGCTCCGCCCCAACGGCCGCTCCCCCCCGCTCCGCTCCGCCCCAACGGGCGGCCCCGGCGCGGCTCTGCTCTGCCCCCTACTCCCGGCCCCTCCCCGGCGCCGCTCGGGAAGATGGCGCTGCGCGGCCAGGTCGGTGCAGCCGGGGCTGGGGCACGGCAGGCGGAGCGGGGCTCGGGGACATGGCCCGGCGGGCAGGGGGCGGCACGGGGCTGCGGTCGCGTTGGCCGGTGGGCTGCGGAGGGTTTCCCCGCTGGGCAGCGAGGGGTGTCCGGGGAGCCGTGGTGGCCGCGGAGGTGGGAGCGGCGTGGGCACGGTGGGCTCGGGTGGGCTGAGGGGTTCGCAGCGCGGGTGGCGGCTGTGGTGGGAGTTGGGGCAGCGGCGGGGCGATGGCGGCGGCGGGTCGGGAGGGCTTGGTGCCGGGGCTGCGGGAGGGTGGCGGCGTGGTGTGTGCGCATCCCGTGCTGTGCGGGTGCTCGCCCGGCGCCGTGTTTGCTTCACCTTGGGGCTGCCCCACGGCCGTGTGAGCTGTCAGCGCCTGCCTGAAGGTGTTGGGGGGGGTCCCCGCTCAACTTCTGCCCTGGAAACCAGAGGCAGCCTCGCTCCGGGACTGTCCGAGGTGAGCGACAGCGGGTGGCAGCAGGGCAGTGATGTCTCCAACAACAGAGGAAGAAGGGGGGGGATGTAGGGGAAGGCAATGGGCCTCGCAAGACTCTTGTTGAGCTTTCCTCCAGAGTCCCCCGTGGCTTCGCTAGGTTGGTAGCAGCAGGCTTTGGAAGATGAGGGAGGCCATCTTAAGCATTTCTTTAAATATTTGGGCATCAAACATGCTGCATAAAAAAAGGAGCACGAAAATAGCTCCTACCACTACATTCAACCTGCAGGGCTGCCTTTTTGACTGGCGTCTCGGCAGCTGGGCCTGTCCTGTTGCTCCTACATAGAGCTGGTGGAACTTTCTTAATAGAACGTTTTCAGTCAGAAAATGCTGATCAAAATCAAAATGTTTGTGGGAATTTGTCAGTGTCAGCAAAACTTTAATCAGGAACCTACCTGGTTTGCTGCCAGTTTGCTTGGCTCCTTGGCTGCCTGCCAGGTGGGTTGCTGTGGAGCTGGGCCCCCAGCATTTCTGGCCCTTGGCTCCCTCGCAGGCTAGTAGGAGAGCTGCCAGGGACTCCTGGGAGATGGGGACAGAAGTATCTGGATAATTTTATTTAGGTTATTCTCGAATTCTATGAAAGCGTAATGACCAGAAAAATTAACATCTTACTTTTTTCATTAGGATGTGAATTTCTTGCTTGGAAAATGTAACACTTCCTTGTGATCAAAAGTGCCACTTCTTGTGGCGGTCCACTTCTGACGCACGTAAAGCAGTTGTCATTCAAGTGCTACGTGCTCTTCATTGCCGCTATTGTGGTTGTCTTAGGAGTCATCTTTGGGCTGTTGATAAGGATTTGAGTATAGGAGGTATCTGAAGGCATCAGTTTCACATTCTGCATCACAGTAAAAAAAAAAAAAAAAAAGGACAATATCAGTCTTCTCTTTTCTTGAAGAAAGGACGTATGTATTTTATAGAGCTAATGTAGACTTCTTGACACTCTCTTGACTTCTCATTGATTTCTCTATTATTTTTTTTCTTACTGAAGTTGAATAATACCTCTATTGCTTTGCTGAAATTCTGTCATAGAGAAGATGGTTTTAGTTGCTGGATTTCATGTTGTCTTTGTTGGTGTCACTGTCGGAATCAAGGAGAATCAGCCCGTTTCCTCGGTCTTGCGCAAAGCCTAACCCAGAGGACAAGCTCCTCGGCAGTCAGAGTTGTGAGCAGTTTCTGGCCATACCTCCAACCTACCCATGAGGGACACTATCATAACATTCTTTTGAGACCAGATGTATCCAGATAGAGCACTTCAGAGATCTGAAGATCATCAGTTTCAATTTCCAACAAGCCAACTTTTCTTTGAAAATCATCTAGTTTTTGTTCAGGGATGCTTTAAAAAAATCATTGTCCTATGAATCAAGTGTGATACTTCACAGTTTTAACATGTCAACAAGACATTAATTCTTATATTTGGCCTAAATTTCAGTGTAAACTTAATAAACTAACAGGGTGTATTAAAGCATTTATGTTCTTGAAATCCACTTTTAGTTCTTCTTGTAGTAATTATTGCTTAGTGAGCTTATAAATAGTTGACTATTTTAATGTAAGTTAGTATAACGATGGTTGGGCTTGCATCCTAGTTTTCTACTGAGCTTTTCCTGAACTTCTTGTTAAGTTACCTTTGTCCAGATCCAAAAGTCAAATTTCAGATCAAATATGGAGGGTTTTTAACTTTTCTTCGTAATGATACAATAATTTGAATCGTGCTTCTCAAGTTGTGTTGGGATTGTTCCATTTCAGAAAGATTCATTGTAATTTATGCCTGAAAACTGTCTTTCTTAGATGTTCTTATTCCCACATTATACCCCTATAATTTGTTTTTGTGTTGTATTACGTTTTCCTTAATGTGAATGCTTGCATTTGGGGAGCCTTAGGTTTCACTTTCATTCAAAATTCAGAAAAAAGCTCAACAAAACCAAGGGATCTATATGTGCAAAAACAAAAAGAAGAAAAATAGAAAAATGGCCCTTTTATGATAAGAAACACGTTTCTAAGGAATGACATGCTTGGGTTAAAAAAACTGAGTGTGTTTTGGTTGCCAAAGACACTATTATGGTCTTGGATTTTTAAAAGGGATTTGAGCTATGATAGAAGCAATGTGAGATTGTGCTAAACCAGATCTTTTATTTCAAGTACAAACATTATTTCAGAAGGGCTGGTGAACAGGATTTGGGCTCTAACTTTTAAATGAGGCTGGTCAAATACTGCATTAGGCTTATTGGTGTTCTTTTTTCCCTGCCTCTTTCTAGGCCTTGCTCAAGTCATGAAATATTCACTAGGCACCTTCGAATGACAGGGCTAGTTCTTGATGAGGGTTTCACAGGCTTTGGAAAGCTGATGGATGCTCAAGTTTCTGTTTGTGTAGCAGTTTCCAAAACATGGACAAAGGGTTCATCTCTCCTGTGAAACTGTCACTAGTAGATGTAAACCGTATTCTTGACAGTGAAGATACTTTTTTTTTCTTGTCCTTTACCAAAATGCACTTCTCAACTTTGAAGTGGAGAGGAATTTTAGCTCCTCTGTTGGTACTATCGCTTCTGAATTGTCCCATCTTTCACTGATATTTGCATCCACAGATAAAGACTCTGCTAATTTTTTCTAGGTGTAGTACTTTGATGAGCAGTTAAAGCTTTTAAAATTTTTACCAGTTTACCAGAAGTTTTCCAAACTGTGTAACTCAAACTGTTCACTATTCTCCACCTTCATTTCTTTTTTTTTTTCTTTTTTTTTTTGAAAAGATACGGATTTCCCATATGAAGACTCAGAATAACAGATGGATTGAACCATATTATAAAACACTTTGGTAGCTGAGAAAATAAGATATACAAGGTTAATTTTCAGAGTTCCTTTAATTTTATTGTCATAGTAAGCCTCTTCTCTTTTAGTAATTAAAATGCGAGTCAACTGGAAAATTTAGCACAGGTAACAGTTCATATTACTGCTATGTAGCTAGTTTTATAAGCATTCAGAGGAATCTTTTGTGGTTGGATAATCTCCATAGAAATTTCAATTGTGTTCTTTTCTAACAGAGTCTGGCAGAACTAGAAGTACTATGTAACCACCTGTATGAAGGAACTGATCTAGCACAGCGAATGCAAGCAGAGAAGGTACTCTTGGAGCTAATTAATAGCCCAGAATGTCTTAGCCAGTGCCAACTTTTGTTAGAACAAGGAACTGTAAGTATCTGAAATAAGTGTTATCCATACATGTAATTGGAAGCTCACGTAGGTTTCCCAGCGATGGGCCGTTACTGTCAGTACAATAACATCAAAACAGTTCTCCCTTTTTTGTACATACTCAGTTTTGTAATTTTTTCTAGCAAGTTTCACATTTGGAGGTGGTCTTTGTAAGACTGACAACATGTTGCATTAGAGATGACATGGACAAAGGGGAAGAGCTTCTTAGCTTTCAGTTTCAGTACTTTCAGAAGGTTGTAATCAGGGGGTGTGTTACCTCTAGAGCAGTGTTGGGACACAGTCTGGTATAACCTGGTACTTGAACATCACCTGCTCCTGTTTCCAGCTATCAGCTGCGATGGAAAAAAGTTGTTTAAAACACCCCACACCGTTAAAGTGCTTACCTGTTGTCTGCAGATTTAAGCCATTCTCTTCTCATTACTCAGTTCCATTTTTGGTGTTTAATTTCATGATTAAATCTAGCTAAAGTGATAGGGGAGTTGATTCTGATTTGACAGTCCAAGGTGACCCCAGTGTAGTTCTCATTGTTTTTCAAATCATTCAAAGACGACTTTTAAGATGCTCTGGATGTTTGGGAGATAGCGGTAATACCTTGGAAGAACTTGCCAAATCTATTAGGCTCTAGCACATACTTAAGTAGTTTATTCAGCTCTAACATAATTTAGTTGTTAAAAAAATGTTACACCTACAGAATTAATTATAGAAAAGTATTTAAATATTTCCATTTATCAGGGTGTATTACGCCTGATCCTGTAATTAATTTGTACAGTAAAAATTGTTTCTGAGGAATCCATTTTGGGTCAGTCGTTGAGCTCTGATTATTTGACTGATAGTCCTGTGAACTGGGCAGCTGAACGAGAACAGTGAAGCTGTGCCCACCTTCTCAAGTCCATGGTGTGTTGCAGCTGCTGTGCCTTGGTCTAGTTTCTTGTGAAGCACTCCACTCCACCTTGATTCCTGGCCTGGGTGCTGGAGATCATAATATGAAAAATTCTGTAGTGCCCAACATCTACTCATTTTAGAAACAGTCTTCATGTGCCTCTCATTTTTTCTTTTCGTGTGATGTGTAGATAACTTAAGCACTTCTTTAAGAAAGTGTGTAAGGCATTTCAGGACTCTCACAGTTTTAGGTACTGAATTACTACCTATAAGTGAAAAAAACAGTTCTGTGGTAAATTTGAAGTCAGGCTATTTACACTGCTGAACAGACTCTTAAAAAATGACATAGCTTTATTCAACAGTTTGTATAATTTAGAATTACTTCAACAAAAATTATCATTTCCTGGAGTTGTCTGGTGTTTTGAACTATTAGCTGTATCTATAGTCTTAAGACTTTTCATAGAACAAAGAAAACTTTCTACTGTGGTTTCGAAATCCTCAAATTCTAAAGGTGTTGTACATTTCTTTTAAAAATAAAAAAAAAAAAAGAAGAAACTAATATATTTCATGCAGGACTGGACCAATCGACTCCACATATAATAAAATAACTTTTAGACAAGTAGTTACCATCAAGGGGTAATGTTTTTAGGACTCCACCTCTGGTATTGGTTCAGTTGTGTTTTATGATTGTTTATAATTAAGCAAAAATAATACTAAAATACATCTTATATAAATTTTTGGTATACCGAAACGTAACCAAAACCTGATAACCACTGATACGACTTACTGTACCTGCCTTTAATTATCTTATATTTAAATAATATATTTTGATATTTTTTGTAGACATCATATGCTCAGCTTCTAGCAGCAACATGCCTGTCTAAGCTTGTAAGCAAGGCATCTCCATTACCCATTGAACAAAGGATTGACATCCGTAAGTAAAGTTTGTGGTTAAAATTTCCTTTCGTTAGTTGTATCTAAAACTACGTATTACAACTGAAGCCATCCAGTGGCTAATCTTTTTTTTTTTCTCTAGGTCTCTACATTTACCAAACTTGTTATTCGTTAGGGAGTCATTATGAGAGTGTGAACATAAAGGTCATTACAAGCTCTTTAATCACTTCTCTGCAAGTAATTTACATTTAACATTTCTGAGTTTCAAAATTTAAATAAATAACTATGTTGGCTCAGATAACTTTACATTTTAACAAAGTTCATTTTCGAGGACATACTTTGTCTTTATCCCACAAGACGATCAAGGGATTTAGTTCATATTTGTAAAGGATGAAAGTTGCAGGTACCTGCCAGTCTCTTACATGTAACATTCCTCGTGATCAGCTCTTAAGATTTGCATTAACACTTGTGAAGTGTTAACATTTGTGAAAAGCATGCTAGGGCAGGTTCTTATTTGCAGGATTGAGATGCTACAGAATTTTCCATACTTTTAAGGATCTACATTAATTTTCATAACCTAAAAAAGCAAGCATGTGTTGGGTTGACTAGTGAAAGGCTTTGCATGAGGAATATACAAGTTGTTACAGATTTTTAGGTCTGCGCTGTTGTATCAATTCTGTGGATAGTAGTACTCTGAAATGCATGTCAGAGAATCCACTTCCGAGGTAAGTTTTTTTCGGTGTTCTTTTAAGTAAAAATCAGCTTTAATCAACTTCAATTACACAAATTTTAACAGCTTTTGGAGCAGGTTATTCTGCTAGTTAGAGAGGAAATTCTGTAGCTAAAATGTATATTGCTCAAGGAGATAATCTAGGCTGAAATGAGAACATTCAGTAGGCTCTCTTGTCCGAGAAGACTTCTGGGTACCTTGAGCTGGTTGTGAGAGCTACGTATTGAATTAATCAGTGCCACATGTATAAGACCATAATGAAAAAATTACAGTTTTTTACCTTCCATCATTCCTTGAATTCACTATTGTCATGTGTGTCAGTAATAGGATAGTGATTGTGTATGTAATTTGCTTTGTGTTACTAGATGTTTAGCTGTATCAAGTGTTTTAACATAACTTAGTTATTGTATTAAACATAAGAGTGTACCTCAAATCCATGCCTTAGTTTTCTATTAGAACTGTGTATTTTTTTTATTATTATTTTTTTATTTAACAGAAGGATAATGATTTAAATTAGCTGATTTAAAATTGCTTCTTTACAGGAAATTACATTCTGAACTATGTAGCTTCTCAACCCAAACTGGCTCCTTTTGTCATCCAAGCTCTTGTTCAAGTCATTGCTAAAATTACAAAATTAGGATGGTTTGAGGTACTGAAAGATCAACTTATCTTCAGAGATATTACTGCTGATGTAAAAAAATTTTTGCAGGTAGGAAACAATTGTTCACTTATGTGTTTTCATGTTTAGAACTCTTCATTTTTTCATTGGCATGTTTTGTCATTAGGTTGTTTTTACTCTTGAGTGGAAAAGATGTGAAGAGAATTACTTAAAACAGAATATTGTCCTACGATGAAGAACAAGACTGGTGTTCATACTTGTGTATTGATGCCACATACTATTCATAGTCCTGTTGAGTTTTTTTTGTTGTTGATTTTCTTTTTCCAAAACACTTTTTCATACTGTGATTATAAACATCACCCCCTATTATCGAGCCATGCTATTTAATGCCTTCTTTTTTTTTCAACTGTTGTGGAGATATATTTCTGATAAGCTATTAGTTCCAGCTAATTAGAAGACCCAATTAGAAGCAGTGCTACTGCACCATCTGAAGAATAAGACTGTCAGATATTTTAAGAATTAATCTCAATTGTGCCTAACTGTTTAGTTCTAGAACTAATTTAAAAGGTTGGTCAAAAAGATAGATTTTTAACATTTTTAGAGCTTTTTTTTTATTGTGATTTTTGTTACTGTTCTGTATAAGCAGTAGGAATTGACTAGCACTTCAATTGTTATCAGAAATCACTAGCTACCCGTGTCTGAGACTACTGAGGAAATCTTGTGTAAAGATAGAATTGCAGTATGCAAAACTGCGGGACAGTGTATATTTGTTACGTGGTTGATCACAGAATCACAGAATTGTCTAGGTTGGAAGAGACCTCCAAGATCACTGAGTCCAACCTCTGACCTAACACTAACAAGTCCTCCACTAAACCATATCCCTAAGCTCTACATCTAAACATCTTTTAAAGACCTCCAGGGATGGTGATTCAACCACTTCCCTGGGCAGCCTATTCCAATGCCTAACAACCCACTCAGTAAAGAAGTTCTTCCTAATATCCAACCTAAACCTCCCCTGATGCAACTTTAGCCCATTCCCCCTCGTCCTGTCACCAGGCACATGGAAGAATAGACCAACCCCCACCTTGCTACAGCCTCCTTTAAGTTATATATAGAGTGTGATCTCCCCTGAGCCTCCTCTTTTCCAGACTGAACAACCCCAGCTACCTCAGCTGCTCCTCGTAAGACCTGTTCTCCAGACCCTTCACCAGCTTCATTGCCCTTCTCTGGACTTGCTTGAGCACCTCCATGTCCTTCTTGTAGCGAGGGGCCCAAAACTGAACACAGTACTCGAGGGGCGGCCTCACCAGAGCTGAGTACAGGGGGACAATCACTTCCCTGGCCCTGCTGGCCACACTGTTTCTTATGCAAGCCAGGATGCTGTTGGCCTTCTTGGCCACCTGAGCACACTGCTGGCTCATATTCAGCTGACTATCAACCATCACTCCCAGGTCCTTCTCCGCCATGTAACTTTCTAACCACTCATTTCCCAGCCTGTAGCTCTGTTGGGGGTTGTTGTGCCCCAGGTGCAGGACATGGCACTTGGCCTTGTTGAACTTCATACAGTTGGCCTCAGCCCATTGGTCCAGCCTATCCAGATCTCAGCCCATCAGTCCAGCCTATCCAGATTGGATTGATGATTCATATTTGTGTGCACAGGTACTTTGCTACCTGCATATGCATGGTCTCTCTCTGTACATGTAAAGAGGAGTGAAAGAAAAAGAAAAAAAACTATTCTGTCTCTCCTGGGATTATGGTGTACAATATAGGGAGATAGATAATCAGCCTAGAATGTTTTTTGTAACCATTTTGGAATTTCTATTTAACCTATTGCAAAAATTATCCATTCTAGAAAGGGATATGGGGAAACTGGGGAGGAAAGATAATTAATTTTCCCTCTCCAGTAATTGAACAAGGCAGGAATGTTCTTGTTTTACATTTATTTCCATGTTATTTACTGTTCCCCTCTGTGCTCATCACTGGAGCAAAGATGAGTTACAGAATAGAGAGGTGATCTTTATTCATAGTGTTTGAGAATTGGAAAGAACAGGATGCAGTCATTCATTCACTGTTCTCTAGGCAAACTTACATGTCAAATCTAGGGTAAGTACAATCAGACATAGTAGCTAATGATATAGGATATACAGCGTCTTCTGTGAAGTAAGTTTATGGAAAGTGATCATATGGCTTATTAGCCGGACTTAATTATTTTCTATGTTTAATATTTATATAAATGTTCCTTTAAAAAAATGCTGGGAGATAGATAATCTGCATTGAAAGTTATTTCTGATGATTTTTTTCTGAAGGGCTATGTAGACATTAAGCCTACTACTTACCTTAAGGAAAAAAAAGTATCAGAAAACGTAAAAAGTATTTGGAGATTTACTTCCAAAATGATCCATTATTTGTGTATGCCTTGGTGATCATGGCAACTCAGCAAAAAAATGAGTTAGTTTGTCTTTTTTGCCACTGAGCTTGTCTTACTTGTATTGCAGTCTGATTTTGTTCATAGTACTATTCAAATTAATGTAGGTTTTGAGTTATATTGGGAATGTCTAATAAAAGATAAGCTGCAATATCTTGTTTATTAAAAACAAACTCTAGTATACTGCTCCACTGTTTTGCAGTTATTTTTATGAATGTACTGTAATTGGATTTTGCATTTATTATTAAAATGATTGCAGTGTGACTCTTCGGTGTGTAGTTCATTAAAAATGGAGATTTAAATACAAAATTTAGCTTCTTAAGAGATTTCTTTAGTTAAATTAAGAATTCCCATGGAAAAGGAAATTAAGCCATATATCTACTAGTGAATTAAATTTTATATAAAAATTGAAAAATAATCCCTAAATAATACTGATACATATTGATAATTAGCAAATGGTTGCTTCAGATACTTCCGCATTAACATTCCAGATTGAAGTTCATCCAGTGTGAATTCGAGTGTGATTTAATATAGTAAAAGGGATTATAGCCTCTAGATCTCTAATTCTGTTCTCAGTGCCTCCATAATTCATAACAACAGCTTTCCACACCAGTGAAAAAAGGGAGGTTGAATTTTCCATTTTCACAGATTTATGCGGTCAAAGGAACATTCATACAAAATGTAAAAGAAACTTCAGTGTTCAAATTATAAAGTGTTTAATCTTATTGAAAAGGTAGATAGGGCAACAGTACAAATTTTGCCTGAGGGCTCTGCAAACTTTTTCCTTTTGGTTTGATTTGGTGTAAGTGATAATACAGAATAGATGACTGTGAAAAACTAGTCCAGTGAAGAGTATTAGCCAGATTCTTCGTTAATTGAACTCTGGTTGCCAAAACGATTAGTTTGGCTGTGACAAATTGAATTTTTGGACACCGAGGGAGCTGAGGCTGCAGACTTTGGCTTGAAAGTAGACATAGGTCTTCACAATTAAATCAGTGGCAAGGCCTAATTACAGCTGATTTTAATTATTTTTAACAAAGCAGATTTTCTTAATAAATGCTTTGTAGTAGCTCAGTAAGGACAACTAAAGGTAAAATTCTACCTTCTATTTGATTTTCAAAGCATTCCAAGGGCCTTAACTATTATTGATCAGATCACACCCTCAGATGCAAGTAGTTGATACCTACTGCCTCACTTTCTACACAAGTTTTTGGAAATGGAATCACTTAATTCAAGGCAGTGCGTTGCAGAGTACTGTGGAGAGAAGAGAATGAAGTTTTGGTTATCTGCATCTCATAACTATATTATTTTTCTGAGATTGCCCTGTGATTGTTATCATCCATGCATGGCTTAATTTTTTTAATGGTTTGAATTTCATGCAGCTCACTGTATCAGTTCTGGAAGACTGAACAAACCTTTTAGAAATGTGTAATAGTGAATTTCTAGGTTGTGGTTGCTTAGACTGTTTTCAGGCAGATTTTTTTTATCATACGATTCTTAAGTTTTATGATGAGATTTTGTTTTCAGAGTTAATTAAGGAGCTTAACGTCCAGTTCTATTATTGTGACAGAAATTGTCACGAAAGACTTCTAAACAACTTAGCATATCTCAGCCTTATAATTCCTCTTTATTCTATGTTGATAAATTTTAAGTACAAGCAGTGGTATTTGAGTAATCATATATTTTTTATTTTTTATTTTTCCTTTGTAGGGCACCGTGGACCATTGTATAATAGGAGTAATGATTCTCTCAGAACTGACTCAGGAAATGAATCTAGTAAGCACGTTCGTTTGTTTTTTCTTTCTGTATGTATTACCAATGCAGCAGTGTGTCACATGTGTCTGCCTTTCGTAAAAATGTTAGGAGAAACACTGCTTAGTCATAAACTGACTAACACCCCTTCTATCCTCTACAAAAATATAGAGAGAGACCAGAAATTCATAATGCGCAGGCTATACCTGTACCAGATGTGTGCTGTATCTGCTACAGGATAGCGTTTCTCATCTCTATCACTAGAACTAGTAAAGACAATGAATAGTCAACTCTTTTAATTTTATTTCTGCTAAAAATTCTCATTTGCGATCTTGACCTGAGGAAGTGCTTCAGACCTTTCCATCCAGAGAGTGGCAACCTTGAAGGGGAAATAGAAGCAGGCACTTTAGGAAGTTGCCAAGTTCTATCTTTACTGTTGGACTATATTTTTTCTTTTCTAGTGTAAAATAATTTACCTGCCAGACGCACATATCATTTAGTTTTAGCAGAGGAGGGAGCATTGTTGATTATGTTGTAACTTTTCTTAGGTTGATTATTCAAGACCTTCAGCAAAACATCGTAAAATAGCTACCTCATTCCGTGACGCCTCGTTAAAGGACATACTGATGCTTGCGTGCTCTCTTTTAAAAGAGGTAAGGCTTTTTACAGTTAAATTTGTTAACTTCATAATTGTTCCAGTTTGAATCACTAATGTTTTCTGAGTCACTGAATTCTGTACCTAAGTAGATTATGTGGCACCCAATTAAGCTCAAGACCAAACAATATTCAAAGATAAAAGTTTTAGTCTTCTTCCCTTCCTCTGTCTCTCTTGCTCCCCCTCTTTCAGTGTTTCTGTCTGTGCCACCTCCTTCTCTCTCTATACCTTGCCATAAAAGATGAACTATATAAATTCTGAGTAATGTTTCAATGCTTTCCTTTCCTTCATTTTCAATGTTTAATTTAATTTTATCTTGGTTTGCTGGGCCTACCATCTCGATATTTGCTGAAAGAATTATTTATTGAACTATGAGCAACCAAGAAGAAAGACAATTCTCCATCTTGTGGTATGGCAGTGCAGTAAAATATGCTTAAGGTGATTTCCTCCTTTGCTAGTTCCCTTATCTTCTCTGTAACATTTGAGATAATTGAAGGTTCAATCTCAGAGCCTAGACAGGAGGCTCTGAGAAGCTTATAGATATAACAATTATAAAGTGTAAGCTCTCACTTCTGAAGAGGGAGTGCTCCGCTAATTTACGGAGGCTGTTCTAAATCTGTGTTGGAATTCCACGTTAATGGAGAAATCAAATATTTAAAAGATGAATTAAATATTTTTGGAAGAATGTGTAATCTTACTAGATACATTAAACCCCATCACACAGGAAGATAATACACGTGTTTATGAGAACTTCCTAGCTTTATTCAAGTTCAGCTGGTCTTAGAGGTATTTTTTCAGTCTTTCGCATGTTGAGAGGTTTGTCAGACTCACATCACACAGATATCTGGACAGAAGTGTATGAAAATTTTAATTGGCATTTTTGTAATGCCAACTTTAGTATAGGAAGCCAATTTTAGAAATTTGTATCAGCATCTACAGTACACTGAAAAATACACTCAACTGCTAATTATGGAGTCACTAAAATAATTCCAACCTATTGCATGCAAGAGTATGAAAGTTAGGAGAGGATTGGTAGCAAAAGAGGTAATTTTCATTCCTATCATCTGAATTTTAAAACTTTTTTGTTGATAAACTTGAGAAATGTGATTTGAATATAAATAGGGAGCAGATGAACTAGGTAAAAAGTTGTTGCATTGTATTTTATTTTTTAAAAACAAAATTGTGATAATTTTCTTTTTTAATGTTCAAGAATTCCATCAGTGACTAATGAATTGGAGGCTTCTTTTTAGTGCCTTTACAATGTGCTTGTAATTTTGAGGCAGTAACTTTAAGATAAAATGTTATTTAAATTGTTGTAATTATAGGAGCAGATCAGTAAAAAGGTGTTCTTACAGTATGCTCAGTGTAGATTTCCAAATCCCAAGAGCTCATTTTGCTTACAAAATACGTTTTTATTCTGACACTACAGTGGTTATAATGCAATGGAGACGGACAGCTGTGTTCATACAGAAGTAGTAAATAGCTATATTCAGAGACATACAGACTATTCTTTTTTTTTTTTTTTTTTTTTTTAATGTGAGCTTTTCCTAGACATATCAAAGGAATTAGCAGCCTGGACAATCCTAGGCATTGAACTAAAACAACCAACAGCAACAAAAACCCACAGTTGTTGCAATAATTCTTAGCCATGTGATACACGACATATCCACTGAGCTGGTGTGAAGTAACTGGAAAAACATTAAATATTACTGTTAAATTTTTGCAATGAACGTTAACAGTATTTTACCAGGCTGTATCAGTGACATGCTACATTTTGCCTGTAAGTACTTTTATATCAAAGAGTTATTTCACTAGTCTTTTAAAAAATATTTATAAGGCCTGGAGTTTCAGCTTGATGTGGACAATGTCTCTTAGCTGGTAATAATTCTTCCCCTTGTCTATAAGGAGGACTGTATATTTTACAGTTGAAGGATTTCATTTTTCTTAGTATGTGTTCTCTTGCTGTGAACTTTAAGGTTTTATGTCCAAACAATTTCCTTTTCAAAATTGTTTATAAAACATGTTCTGTGCAGGTGACCTGACAAAATGTTTTTTCTCCTTAGCTCTTGGCAAAACCTTTAACCATTCAGGACCGACAGCAAGAAAGTCTAGCCATGCATCTTCTGAAGCTTGTGTTAAACTGTCTTAATTTTGATTTCATTGGAAATTCAGCTGATGAATCTGCAGATGACCTATGCACTGTGCAGATTCCAACAAACTGGAGAACAAGTAAGAAAGGATCATAACTGTTAGTAGTCTGAGGCATTCTACACTCACTGTTTAACTACTTTTGTCACAATACTTGCAAATATAAAATTCTTTTTTATGTGGAGTAGAGTTTTTACTGGTGAGTTATTGGGAAACCTCTTCTGCTATTTCTCTCACACTTTTCCTATTGTTATCTTTACAGACAGAGATAATGAATGTGGTCTATAACATAGGTATTCACAGTAAATCAAATTACTCTAACTAGACACACTGAACACTATTCTCATCCCTGAGATATGAACACCTTGAAGAGGTACAGCATTTATAGCATGTCTGCTTTCTTTCCTCTTCTTCCTGATAAGAAAACCGTGTGTGTGTGTATGTTTGTTTATTTGTTTATTTAAATCTGCTTGTTTTCTTTAGAGTTTGAATTTGTTAATGAAGGCAGCAGCAGGGCTGCATCTTGGTTCTTGGACTCTAGAGCTTTGACTTCCTGGACTTGCACAATGCAGATGGCAGTGTAGCATAAATACATCCAAACTAGCTTTAATGAATTTACCTTGGGTAATGGAAGCAGTATATACCAGCAGTATGGAGTTCCTTGTAGACTAATTTATCCTGCTTCTTGGCAAAATAAATTAGCCAGCTTGGAAGTCTGTTACTTCTAAAGCAGCTACACAGATTCATTTAACCAAGATGGAAGTTTAATTCTGGCTTACTTAGAGTCATGGAATCACAGAATATCCTGAGTTGGAAGGGACCCACAAGGATCATTGGGTCCAACTCCGGGCTTCACACAGGACTACCTATAAATTAAACCATGTCTGAGAGCCAAACATTTCTTGACCTCTAGCAGTGACCACTGCCCTGGGGAGCCTGTCCCAGTGCCTGACCACCCTCTCAGTGCAGAACCTTTCCCTAACCCCTAGCCTGACCCTCCCCTGTCCCAGCTCCATGCCATTCCTTCAGGTCCTGTCGCTGTCCCCAGAGAGCAGAGCTCAGCGCCTGCCCCTCTGCTCCCCTCGTGAGGGAGCTGCAGGCCGACATGAGGCCTCCCCGCAGCCTGCTCTGCTCTGGGCTGAACAACCCAAGGGACCTCAGCCTCATACGTCTTGCCCGCCAGACCTTTCACCATCTTTGTTGCCCTACTTGAATAAAATGGCACTGTAGTGTTTGATACTGCTTTTGATTTCAACTGTAATATTCTTCATCAGTTTCCATGTGTAACTTCATTCCTTCTCCCCTAATGTACGGAAGCCTCTAATTACAGTGTGAGGTATATCAAAGGATATGGCAAGCAGGGGAATACTGATGAAAGTCTGAATTTGCCCAAGTGATAGTAATTTACCAAGACAACCTGGAGAGGAGAAGCGGAGAGGTTTTTCTAAGATTTTAGTTTAGATGCTTTATATCCTCCATGGAGGGATCTCCTTTTCTTCATTAAACTCTAAGAGTGTATTAGGAAATTAACATTTTTTAATGTTGCATTATTTTACACAAGTCTCCATAAAAATAATGTTTATAAATTGAACAATTTTGAAAGGTTTCCTGATTTGTGGGATTATGTGATTATGAATTATCAGTGATTTTTGTCTACCCTGTTGTTGCTTCTACATGAAGGAGGGTAATGCTATAGTTCATTTGATGTGCTTCCATGGTGAGTGGGTAACAGAGTCTTTAAAGTATTTTCTGTTTATGTGCCTAGAGACTCTAGGGTAGTCTGGGGATCTTTAAGGACTCGCCTTTGCTGACATATACACTAAACTAATTCTTATTATCTGGTACCTGTCATAGTGTCCTACTGTAGTAAATCAGTTACCTATGTCTATTTCAGAATAGCATTCTGTAGACAACAGACAGTATTGTATAATCTGCAGTTTACGGAAGGTGTTCTTAATGAGCTATAGAACAGATGTGATAAAAAGAGAATAGCATTATAATGTACAATGTTCTGATTAATGCATCTATCATTATGATTCATTATGATTAATAGTTTATTCTCAACTACAGTGATATCTCATTCTTGGGCGTTGTGTATTTTTTTGTTGTTAAAAAGGAGATAAATCTGTTGAAATAAAGATAAGTAGTTATTGCTGGCAGAAAGTGGTAAAACCAACTTATCTTTTTCCTCAGTTTTCCTGGACCCAGGGACCTTGGACCTGTTTTTTGATTTGTATCATTCCCTTCCACCAATGCTGTCTCAGTTAGTAAGTGACACAGTGATTTACGCTATTTACAATAATAGTAAATAGTCTTTTTTTTACATCTGTACTTTCTTCAGAAGACCCTGTTTCATTCTGTGCATTAGCATGAGTCCCACAACTGCTAACTCACTGGTTCAGTGCCCAGTCACAATGTCTTCTCTTCAGCCTTGGTTTTCATTTCTGAATCTGAAAGCATTCAAACCCTTCCAATTTCAGTACTACTATGCCACACAGAAAGTATCTTCCTAATTACTTTGAAGTCATAAGCTGTTGTAAAAGAGAATTTTAAAACTGAGCCATAGTTATGTACAATGATCTTACAGTCATTGTTGGAAAAATAATCTTCAGTCACTGAACATAATACAGACATCAGTAGATTGGATTGCTCCAAGCAATGAGATCATTATTTCAAAAATTTAATTTTTTTAATCTTACAGTTGTTTTATTCTTTAGGCACTTTCTTGTTTAGTTCAGTTTGCTTCTACGAGGAGATCTTTATTCAGCAATCCAGAACGTGCCAAGTATCTTGGCAATCTAATCAAAGGAGTGAAACAAATACTTGAAAATCCACAGGTATCTATCTTTTTATTTTTGATTCTGCTTATTTGAAATACTGAAACAGATGTGGATTTGTTTTTCCAGTCACAATTGTTATTAATTTATTGAATCTATTAAAACACTCTCAGCCAGCCATCTGTTTGTTTTGATTTCCTATTCGAAACAAAGAGGGGAAAAAAAGAAACTATGTAAATAAAGTTGTCAGCTGATCATCCATAGTGTTGTGAAATTTCTACTAGATTAAGCTGTTAACTTCTAAAAATTTGCTTCTTCAAATTTAGGGTTTATCTGATCCAGGTACTTACCATGAATTCTGTCGTTTTTTGGCTCGGCTAAAGACAAACTATCAACTGGGAGAGCTAGTAATGGTGGAAGATTACCCAGAAGTTATCCGGCTCATAGCAAATTTTACTATTACTAGCTTACAGGTAAGAATGTATACTGAAGTCTTCTGTTTTCTTCAAGTCTCGGAAGACAGAGTGTCAGTCCTGGTTCCTGGTTCTCTGCATTGGTGTGGCTTTTTTTTTTTTTTTGAGGACTTGGTAAAGCTTGCCTTTCCATAAAAATGTATTTTCATAGTGGTGTAACTTAAAATTCTTTGCAGGTGATTCCCACTCTTCCTGTGGAGTTTTGTTATGGGAGCAGATTTAAAGAAAGACAATGGAAATAGGTCATAGACATTAATCCTCAAGCTTTAGTTTTACCCTCAGAAAAAATCCAACAACCTAGCCCCTCTGTCCAACCCTAAAATGCTTACACCCGTGCTCCCATTTAACCATTGAAATGCCTACACTGACTAGATTCCTGGAGTTCTGCTTTTGCATCTATCTATATATCTCGATGTATCACACACATAAATGTATACAAACATACACACAGTTGTCTATATGTGGAGCTACTGAGTTGGATTCAGAAGCTAGGTGGAATGGTATTCATATTTTTGAGGGCTCTACATGAGAAAGACAGGGAGGACATGATCCTGAAAGAGAGGGTCAAGATTCTCAGTGTTTAAAAAAAAAAAAAGATTCTCAGTTAAAAAATAAATAAATAATCACGGATTTATTTTTGAAGCACATCAAGAGAAATGCATGCTCACTGAATAATACTGCAATTGCTATTTTTACACTTCCTCCAGAGGCTTTCTCTAATCTTCAGAATAGCAGTAGCAGATAACCACCTAAAGGAGAAGATTTTGGCCTTTGAATTCCTGAATGGCCATTTGCAGCTCTATAAACTTGGAAGAAAAAAGAAAGTTGAGATGCATTTCTGTACTTTACATTCCCTAGTGGGTTGTTCTAGACAGTTCCCTACTCAATGCTTAGGATTTTTGAATGGCCCTTTTACAGCACTTAAATCTCACCATGCACTAAGGATCTAGGCCTTGCTCTGAGCTTCCTGTTGTGGATTTCACCTGAGGGAGGTGGGAGTCCCTGCAAGTACCATGCTGCAATTGCTATGTAATGTGTGCCATCGTATGTTTCAGTTCTGACTGGGTCCTTCAATAGTTGTGTGAATGAATAAGACTGCTAAAGGTAAAAACGTTGAGTTTCACAACTAAAATTTCACACTGGGATGCTTTAACAGAAGTGTGTTTTGTTTTCTTATAGCACTGGGAGTTTGCTCCAAACAGTGTTCATTATTTACTAACTCTGTGGCAAAGAATGGTGGCATCTGTACCTTTTGTGAAAACGGCAGAACCCCACCTCTTAGACACATACGCACCTGAGATAACAAAAGCTTATATTACTTCTAGACTGGATTGTGTTCCTGTAGTTATAAGGTAAACTCGTAATTGCAATTTTGCAATATAGAATGTTACATTTTCTGATTTATTGGTGTATTGTAATTTTGGTTATGTTTAAAATCTATATACGAAGTACTGCGGTGATTTGTTTAGATTATATTAATTGGTAGAAACTGTTTTATTCCTTTTGCCTATTATTTGTGGCAAAAGCAACTGTAAGTTCTAGTTGGTTTTCTTCTCATAGTCCTTGTATTTTGAAAAAAAGCCTTTCTTTCCTTTCTTTCTTTTTTTGAAGACTATCTAAATTAACTCTTTCACCTGTGATCTGTTTATGTGTACTGATACACGAGTCACTTTCTAGGGCTGTGGAGAGTAAACCAATGAGGGAAAGCAGAAGAAAGTCCATGCATAGGAAAGTGTCAGGCCAAGTAGAACAAGCTCGAGTGGCAAGATTGAAATTGGCTAACTTAATGTCCCAGCTCATATCTGTTTTTATACTTTAAGCGTATCATATCATCCACACTATAGTAAAACAAATAAAAAAAAAACGTGTCTAGATTGCTGAAAGGATTTAGTTTTCTCTGAGGGCTTTTATGAATTCTTACCTGAAAGGTATTGTGTCAGACTGCAGGACTGCAGAACAATCCACATCTGCTTTGCCTTCTCAGTTTTCAGTTGCTGAGATGATGTCATTTATTCTGTTTGTGTGAGGAAGTACATTTAGCTTCACCATTGTTAACCTTTTCACAGAATCACAGAATAGTCTAGGTTGGAAGAGACCTCCAAGATCACTGAGTCCAACCTCTGACCTAAGACTAACAAGTACTCCACTAAACCATATCCCTAAGCTCTACATCTAAATGTCTTTTAAAGACCTCCAGGGATGGTGACTCAACCAATTCCCTGGGCAGCCTATTCCAGTGTCTAACAACCCTTCCAGTAAAGAAGTTCTTCCTAATATCCAACCTAAACCTCCCCTGGCGCAACTTTAGCCCATTCCCCCTCGTCCTGTCACCAGGCACATGGGAGAATAGACCAACCCCCACCTCGCTACAGCCTCCCTTCAGGTACCTGTAGAGTGCAATAAGGTTGCCCCTGAGCCTCCTCTTCTCCAGGCTAAACAGTCCCAGTTCCCTCAGTCGCTCCTCATAAGACTTGTTCTCCAGACCCCTCACCAGCTTCATTGCCCTTCTCTGGACTCGCTCGAGCACCTCCATGTCCTTCTTGTAGCGAGGGGCCCAAAACTGAACACAGTACTCGAGGGGCGGCCTCACCAGAGCTGAGTACAGGGGGACAATCACTTCCCTGGCCCTGCTGGCCACACTGTTTCTTATGCAAGCCAGGATGCTGCTGGCCTTCTTGGCCACCTGAGCACACTGCTGGCTCATATTCAGCTGACTATCAACCATCACTCCCAGGTCCTTCTCCGCCATGTAACTTTCTAACCACTCATTTCCCAGCCTGTAGCTCTGTTGGGGGTTGTTGTGCCCCAGGTGCAGGACCTGGCACTTGGCCTTGTTGAACTTCATACCGTTGGCCTCAGCCCATCGGTCCAGCCTATCCAGATCCTCCTGCAGAGCCTTCCTACCCTCGAGCAGATTGACACACGCACCTAACTTGGTGTCGTCTGCAAACTTGGTGAGGGTGTACTCGATCCCCTCATGCAGATCATCGATGAAGATATTAAAGGCACCGAGCCCTGGGGGACTCCACTGGTGACCGGCCTCCAACTGGATTTGACTCCATTCACCACAACTCTCTGGGCCCGGCCATCCAGCCAGCTCTTAACCCAACGAAGTGTGTGCCAGTCCAAGCCATGAGCAGCCAGTTTCCTGAGGAGAATGCTGTGGGGAACGGTGTCAAATGCCTTACTGAAGTCAAGGTAGACCACATCCACAGCCTTTCCCTCATCCACTAAGCGTGTCACCTTGTCATAGAAGGAGATCAGGTTCGTCAAGCAGGACCTGCCCTTCATAAACCCATGCTGACTAGGCCTAATTGCCTGCTTGCCCTGCAACTGCCGCATGATGACACCCAAGATAATCTGCTCCATGAGCTTCCCTGGCACTGATGTTAAACTAACAGGCCTATAGTTCCCCGGGTCTACCCTCTGGCCCTTCTTGTAGATGGGCGTCACGTTTGCTAGCCGCCAGTCAAGTGGGACCTCCCCCGATAGCCAGGACTGTCGGTAAATGATGGAAAGCGGCTTGGCCAGCTCCTCTGCCAGTTCTCTCAGTACCCTCGGGTGGATCCCATCCGGCCCCATTGACTTGCGTACATCCAAATGCTGTAGCAGGTCGCCAACCATTTCCTCGTGGGTTGTGGGGGCCACATTCTGCTCCCCATCCCCTTCCTCGAGCACAGGGTACTGGGCGTCCAGAGAACAACTGGTTTTGCTGTTAAAGACTGAGGCAAAGAAGGCGTTAAGCACCTCAGCTTTTTCCTCATCTCTGGTAACTAAGTCTCCCCCCACATCCAGTAGAGGGTGGAGATTCTCCTTAGTCCTCCTTTTTGTGTTGATGTATTTATAAAAACATTTTTTGTTGTCCTTAACAGCAGTGGCCAGATTGAGCTCCAGATGAGCTTTGGCCTTTCTAATTTTGTCCCTGCACCGCCTCGCAGCATCCTTGTAGTCCCCCTGAGTGGCCCGCCCTCTTTTCCAATGATTATAAACCCTCTTTTTTTTTCCTAAGCTCGAGCCACAGCTCTCTGCTCAGCCAGGCCAGTCTTCTTCCACGCCGGCTCGTCTTTGGGCACGTGGGGACAGACCGCTCCTGAGCCATTAAGATGTCATTCTTGAAGAGTGCCCAGCCCTCCTGGGCTCCTCTGTCTTTCAGTACCGCCTCCCAAGGGACTCTGCCAACCAGTGTCTTGAACAGCTCAAAGTCAGCCCTCCGGAAGTCCAAGACAGCGGTTTTACTGATCCCCTTCCTGACTTCGCTGAGTATCAAGAACTCTACCATTTTGTGGTCACTCTGCCCAAGACAGCCCCCGACCAGCACATCTCCCACCAGTCCTTCTCTGTTAGTGAACAGAAGGTCTAGCTTTTGTGTCAGCTTAGCCAAAATCTTCTGTCTGCAATTTATGTAACCTGTCATCTCACTTCTTAGTGACAAAGCTACAGTTGGTATTACTTGCCGGAGGTTATCACCATAGTTGTGTTAAAGGCTGACTTCTTAATGGTTCAAAACTGTGAGCTTCCACTGTTCCAGTGCTAGGACATGGAAGAGCAAGCAACTTATTGTATGTACAGTTAGTTTTATCTGGTCTTTTCTCAACCACACTAAACTTCTTTGGCATTTTAAAGTTAT
This sequence comes from Oxyura jamaicensis, assembly GCF_011077185.1. Lineage (NCBI taxonomy): Eukaryota > Metazoa > Chordata > Aves > Anseriformes > Anatidae > Oxyura > Oxyura jamaicensis. Next base: position 5,722,763 of record NC_048905.1, read on the forward strand.
CTTCTTGGTTCTGCTTTTCTGTGATGTATTCTCAGGGTGAAACTTCTTGGCTCAGCTTTCTCCCCTACTGAGTGGTATGCTCCATATCAGCTTTCAGACATGAAGCAATCAGGTCTGAGCTTCTGGATTGCACCATCTTGCATGAGCAGCTCCATCAAAAGCTGCTCATGCAAGCTTTTGAGCAGCTCCATCAAAATATGTTGTCTTCAACACTGAAAGTTCAGTTTCTTTTAGTTTGGCACTGACAAGGGATTCTTCTGGATGTTCTTGTTACTTTGTTCTTTGGAGGAGTAAACTTCCTAATCTGTGAAAAAAGCCAACAGGAAATAAGACGAGGAGAGTACTGATCTGAGACCAATTTGTGTTCTTTGTAAGACAGTCTTAATAATTCTGCGAGTGTGTAACCATTCTCAGCTGTAAGTAATTTGTTTATCTTCCTAGTGTTGTCATACACTCTTCTGTGATGAAGATCCTCTGTTGTGGTATTTCTGTAGACAGTAATATCTAGTGTACACTTTAATGTCAAATGTCTAGGCCATTCTTGAGAAACATGGGACATTTGGGAGCTGATTCCACAAGACTGTTCTTTGCTCGAAGGACATTAATTAGTATCTTTGCAAACAAGTCCTGTTTTCTGGAATGACCGTTTTCTGTACACACCAGTATGGTTGATAACGTTACCCTGCATTCAGGGGCCATCCAGCTGGTCCTTAAGACAGAGAAGGTTTCTCAGCTGTTTTACATCTTTTAACATCTGGGTATTAGCACTGGGGCACATTAATCCATGTATATGCAGAGGGGACCAGTCTGAATAAGCCTGGTAGGTGCTAAATCATAGAAAAGATACCTCCATCCTCATTATCGTTATGACTTAACATTTTAATATCAAGGAGATGCATCTTATTGGAACGAAGTAGTTCCCGGCTTCATGTGAAATGTTGCAAGGTCAGTGAGTTCATTAACTTCACAGCCTTTATACTTGTACAGTGTTGCCTAAGTATTGAGATTTCAGCTTTTTTGTTTGTTTTTAAGATACAGTGTAGATTTTTATTTTCACAGCCTGCTTGACTGATGTTCTCTTGAGTGCTGTGTTCACCCTGCAGTCACGCTTACGTTCCTTTATGTGAAGATAGGATCCAAGAATCATAGAATGATTTGGGTTGAAGAGACCTTAAAGATCATCTTGTTCCAACCCCCCTGCCACAGGCAGGGACACCTCGCATTAAATCAGGTTGCTCAAAGTCCCATCCAACCTGGCCTTGAACGCTTCCAGGGATGGGGAACCCACAGCTTCTCTAGGCAGCCTGTTCCAGTGCCTCACTGCCCTCTGAATGAAGATTTTTTTCCTAACATCTCTTGTAAGTCTACCCTCTTTTAGTTAAAGCTGTTACCCCTTGTCCTGTTGCTACACTGATTGACAAGGAGTCCCCGCCCAGCTTTCCTGGAGTCCTCCCTTAGAGACTGGAAGGCAGTTGTAAGGTCTCCCTGGAGCCTTCTCTTCTCTAGTCTGAACAACTCCAGCTTCCTCAACCTGTTTGCATAGGAGAGGTGCTCCAACCCCTTGATCATCTTCGTGGCCTCCTCTGGGCTCATTCTAATAAATCCATGTCCTTCTTGTGCTGGGGCCCCAGAGCTGAACGCAGGGCTCCAGATGGGGTCTCATGAGAGCAGGGGGGCAGAATCCCCTCCCTCACCCTGCTGGCCATGCTGCTTTTGGTGCAGCCCAGGGTACGGGGGGCTTTCTGGACTGCAGGCACACACTGCTGGCTCAGGTTGAGCTTCTCATCCACCAACACCCCCAGATCCTTCTCAAGGCTGCTCTCAATCCATTCTCGGCCCAACCTGTGTCTGTGCTAGGGATTACCCAGCCCAGCTGCAGGACCTTGCCCTTGGCCTTGCTGAACCCCATGAGGTTCACACAGGCCCACTTCTCAGGCCTTCCAGGTCCCTCTGGCTGGCATCCCTTCCCTCCTGCGTGGTGACTGCACTGCACAGCTCGGTGCCATTGGCAAATGTGCTGAGTCATCAACAAGGATGTTAAACAGCGCCAGTCCCAGATGCTTTATCTATATCCGGTAGAGCATTTCTGAAGACTACAGGTTTTTCATTGCCTATGCAACAAAAGAGTAACTTCCTAATGAAGAAATCTTTCCTACTGTGGTTTGTGTAAAGAGTATAGGTACACTTTATGGCAAGAACTAGTGGTCTTTTTGTTCCAGGTATTCTATAAGGTCACAGCTTGCTTGCAGCAGAACCTGTAATAACGCAGCTGCATGGAACTTTACTGAAGCTTGCTCCTTGGCTTTGGAATTATGGTCTTGTGCTTAACTTGAAGAATATGCAAAATCCATTTCTGCTATGTATTCCATTCTTTCCCATCATCATCCTCTGAAAAATGTGCTGCTTGTTAGTATTCAGACGGCCACAGAAGACCTCAGATCTTCAGGATTTACCTTTCTGTGTTTATAATGCCAATTTCATCTCCCCTCTGCCTTGTAGTTCTCTGCGTTTTGAACTGTATGTTAAGAGGAAGGTGCAAATGGAACATTGTTGTGGTATAGATGTGTATGGATGTGTATGTAGATCCAATGAGATCTTGTGTCTGTCTGCTGCGTGTACCAGCTGCAAAGGTTTTCACAGATAGTTCAGCAGTTGGGTGACAGTGGTGCAAGGTCTGGATGGGAAAACAAAGAATCAGCTTTCAAGCAATAGTAGCTAAGTGGTTACTTTTTGTCTCTATTCCAGAGATGGTTTAGAAGATCCACTGGATGATACAGCTACAGTTTTCCAACAACTGGAGCAACTGTGCACAGTTAGCAGGTGTGAATATGAAAAGACCTGTACACTTCTTGTACAGTTGTTTGACCAAAATGCACAAAACTACCAAAAACTATTGCACTCTTCTAGTAGGAATCCATTAGAAATCACAGTCCAGGAAGGTTAGTATTTAATATAATTTTTAGACTGTGTTTTATGTGCTGATAAAAAAAAATATCCTTGCATATGAAGCAGCAATAATCATATGGCAGATGCCCCTACATCTTTTATGGAACAAGAAATTCATGTTCCAAGTAACCTTGCACCACACTTCCAGTGGTTGTCTTGCGTTAAATAGATGTATTGGCAGTCGATGTGTTTAATATCTTGTTACATCTCTAGAATATAGGCATGAGAGCTGTAAAAACTTTTAATTTCTGAAAATCAACATTTTAGTGCCCCAGGTGCCCTCATGGGAACCTGCTGCAACTTGAAGAACAGTTTTTGAAATTTAAGATCTTAACGTCTGTTCTTTTTGCATTTATCCTTCTGTGAATACTAAAGTTACTTAAAAACCCCTTAATTTGCTTTAAATAGCTCTGATATTTGAGAAACTCGAGTATTTTATTGTAGTGGAAGTTGTAAAAATAAGTAGTACTTCTAACATTTTTTTCATGCCTATTTTGGTCCACTGTGTGTCACTTAAATTGTCTTTATAACTACTGGATCTTTCCTAATATAGTTATCTTATGGCTGTGGCATCTTTACATGGATAAGTGGTGTTGTTTTGAGAAGGTGAGACAGGTTACTGCACAATACAGCTGTTTCTCTGCATGCTGTTAAACGTGATTTATTTTGCTGTTCTTCTGTTGACAATCTGAATGTACAGATTTTCTTCTGTGTAGGAGCTCATTTTTCACTAGTTTATGTAAAACCTCCTACTCAACTGATTTTTTGTATATCCCTTTCTTCCATGTGCCTAGCAACTTTGGGAGAACTTTGACTGAATAACCCGGTTTTATTGACTAGCTACAGTCTGAATTTATACTCAGTAAGGGGGGGGGGGGGGGGGCGCAAAAGGGGCAAAAGGAAATAATTGGTTGGAATCTCTCAGTATCG